>NC_085004.1:989401-991901 GCF_963854185.1 Sardina pilchardus
GTCCTCCACTAATCTGACTATTGAGCCTGTAGGTTCCAGTCCTCCGCTAATCTGACTATTGAGCCTGTAGGTTCCAGTCCTCCACTAATCTGACTATTGAGCCTGTAGGTTCCAGTCCTCCACTAATCTGACTATTGAGCCTGTAGGCTCCAGTCCTCCACTAATCTGACTATTGAGCCTGTAGGTTCCAGTCCTCCACTAATCTGACTATTGAGCCTGTAGGTTCCAGTCCTCCACTAATCTGACTATTGAGCCTGTAGGTTCCAGTCCTCCGCTAATCTGACTATTGAGCCTGTAGGTTCCAGTCCTCCACTAATCTGACTATTGAGCCTGTAGGTTCCAGTCCTCCACTAATCTGACTATTGAGCCTGTAGGTTCCAGTCCTCCGCTAATCTGACTATTGAGCCTGTAGGTTCCAGTCCTCCGCTAATCTGACTCTTGAGTCAGTTCAGAGGTCAGAGGTCATGTCTGTGCTCACCTGGACGGCCTTCTGTGATTGGATGTCCACGATGAGCACTCTGTTCAGGAGGGGCTGTGTGGCGTAGATGAACTTGTTCTTCACGTTGACCGCCGATGACCACACACACTTCTGCTGCTCTTCCCCCTCCTGTCGTGGGCACACCTCCTCCTGCACACACACACACACACACACACACACACACACACACACAGATTTCAGAGACTGTTGGACTTTTTACACACACACACACACACACAGATTTCAGAGACTGTTGGCCTTTTTACACACACACACACACACACACACACACACACACACACACACACACACACACACACACACACACACACACGCACACACACGCACACACACACACTCTTGCAGCACAGTAAGCATTCCTATTCAGCTCAGCGTTGGACATAAAACATGAAAGAACCATCAACCAGTCCAGCGTGCAACAGACCAAAGGTCAAAGGTCAAAGGTCATTAGTTTGGTAATGAATGAAATCATCTGAATGCTTCCACCCTCAGACCTCTCTCTCACACACTCTATCTTTCTCTCTCACACACACACACGCACACACACACGCACGAACACAGGGGCTGAGTGTTTCGTCCAGCCACCACACACAGGGAGTGTTGAGTGTTTTGTGTAGCTGTCTCACACACACACACACACACACACACACACACACACACACACACACACACACACACACACACACACACACACACACACACACACACAGGCTTGTGCACAGGGGGCCCCACTGTGTGAGGCCAGCGGAGCGTGCTGCCCTCTTGGCGCCGTTGGCACTGCCAGCCTCAGCGCCACTCCATCACCATGGCGCCCGTTTCCTGGGAGACCCCTGTCGGACTCTGGCCTGCCCGAGTTGACTGGTGTGACAGGCAGGAGGGGCTATTTCGAGCAGTTTTGGCACATTGGGGCATGACTGGATGACATGCGTCTAGAAAGCTGGACAAGCAGGAGGGTCAAGATCATACAACCTGCTAATCGGGCAGTCTCTTGTCTCTCTTGTGTGTCTCTTGTCTCTCTTGTGTGTCTCTTGTCTCTCTTGTGTGTCTCTTGTATCTCTTGTGTGTCTCTTGTCTCTCTTGTGTGTCTCTTGTATCTCTTGTATCTCTTGTGTGTCTCTGGTGTGTATTGTGTGTCTCTGGCGTGTCTCTTGTGTCTCTGGTGTCTCTCTTGTGTGGAGTAGTACAGGAGAGCAGGGAGAGGGAGATAGAGAGACTAAGAGAGAGAGGAGAAGAGTATATATTTCTTTATTTACTATCATCATTTTCTTTCACCAGCCCATCCAGTGCTCTCCTATTGTATGGGCCTCTCACATCCCACATATCACATCCAACATCTCCTATTGTATGGGCCTCTCACATCCCACATCCCACATCTCCTATTGTATGGGCCTCTCACATCCCACATCTCCTATTGTATGGGCCTCTCACATCCCACATCTCCTATTGTATGGGCATCTCACATCCCACATCTCACATCCCACATCTCCTATTGTATGGGCCTCTCACATCCCACATCTCTCATCCCACATCTCCTATTGTATGGGCCTCTCACATCCCACATCTCCTATTGTATGGGCCTCTCACATCCCACATCTCACATCTCCTATTGTATGGGCCTCTCACATCCCACATCTCACATCCCACATCTCCTGTTGTATGGGCCTCTCACATCTCTCATCCCACATCTCCTGTTGTATGGGCCTCTCACACATCCCACATCTCCTATTGTATGGGCCTCTCACATCCCACATCTCACATCTCCTATTGTATGGGCCTCTCACATCCCACATCTCACATCTCCTATTGTATGGGCCTCTCACATCTCACATTTCCTATTGTATGGGCCTCTCACATCTCACATCCCACATCTCCTATTGTATGGGCCTCTCACATCTCACATTTCCTATTGTATGGGCCTCTCACATCTCCTATTGTATGGGCTATTAGCCTCCTCTCCTCTACTCTCACATCTCCTATTGTATGGGCTATTAGCCTCCTCTA
>NC_085004.1:999401-1001901 GCF_963854185.1 Sardina pilchardus
GTTGTGTTAGAGTGCTGAGATGTGTGTTAGTGTGTGTTAGCGTAGCAGAGTTGTGTTAGAGTTGTACCTGAGGAGTGTGTTAGCGTGTGTTAGCGTAGCAGAGTTGTGTTAGCGTGTGTTAGCGTAGCAGAGTTGTGTTAGAGTGCTGAGGAGTGTGTTAGCGTGTGTTAGCGTAGCAAAGTTGTGTTAGAGTGCTGAGGAGTGTGTTAGCGTGTGTTAGCGTAGCAGAGTTGTGTTAACGTAGCAGAGATGTGTTAAGGCCAGTTCAAACCGAAGATTTGCGACGTCTGAGACGGTTGCGGAGAGCAATTGCGGCAGTGAATCAAAAGTTGCTAGCAGTTGCAAGCAGTTTCAAGCCGTCGCTAAACATTCAACATGTCAAATCTTAGTTGCAGAGTTTTAGAACACTTTTGCGCGGAGCTATTGTGACGTTGGCTAAAAACTTCTATCTTGTCCTCACGCCTAGACTGTTGTTATGGTAACATTGTTGCCGTTTTAATGTCGCTGCAGTGGTCTGAACGCCCCAGTTTTAGAACACATTGTTGCAGAAAGTTGCTGTTTTTTAGAATGTTGCAGCTCGTCTCGTCGCGGATCTTGTGTTTGAACTGGCCTTTAGAGTGCTGAGGAGTGTGTTAGTGTGTGTTAGCGTAGCAGAGTTGCATGTAGAGGAGGCACAGTAGTGGGAGCAGGAACCTCCCATTGCCATAGTTACCACACTTGGAGAACCTCCTTAGTTACCACACCTGGGGAACCTCCTTAGTTACCGCACCTCACCTAGGCTGCTTCACTAAACACCAGTGTCAATGCACATAGTGCCTTTATTTACACACACCATTTGCTTTTATTTACACACACCATTTGCTTTTCTTTTTCTCTCTTATTGTGAATTTATTTGTTTGTGTCAGCCAGAAGGCAAGTGATAAGTCAGTAGAGCAGTAGCCTACTTTAGAGACTGCCAGAGAGGCTGTTGTCATGACAATCAATCGGGGAGTTCTGATTGGATTCACACCCAATTGGGGCGGTCCTCCTTAACTCCAAAAGTTCCATTCCTGTCCGGAACAGATGCTGAGAACCTGACTGTGAGTGTGAGTAGGTGCTGTGTGTATGTGAATAGGTGTGTGTGCGTGTATGTATCTGTGTGTGTGTGTGTGTGTGTGTGTGTGTGTGTGTGTGTGTTGGTCCAGACGGTATAGAGCTTTACGCTGCCTACGTTATAATCCTCCATAATACGCCTGCGTTTGCCTCCTCCGTAATGCCCGCTGATATACGCCTCTCTGCAGCCCACAGGTAGTCACACACACACACACACACACACACACACACACACACACACACACACACACACACACACACTGCAGCTTCTTCATTAGAGAGGCCAGAGCTGGTGGGGGCTGTCACTCGGGAGGAGAGGGGTGCGGCTGCAGAGAGGCGTTTATCAGCGGGCATTACAGAAGAGGCAAAAGCAGTGTGTGTGTGTGTGTGTGTGTGTGTGTGTGTGTGTGTGTGTGTCGGCGGCCGTTCAGCAGAGAGAGGCTCCTTATCACACACACATTTAGACGGATGCTGAAATGGAGTCTTCAAAGGAGCGTGGCTCTCCTGAGGGATTTAAACTTCCATTACGCCGCACAACAGGAAATACGCCCCGCACAAACGCTACAGGAAATACGCCCCGCACAAACGCTACAGGAAATACGCGCCGCACAAACGCTACAGGAAATACGCACCACACAAACGCTACAGGAAATACGCACCGCACAAACGCTACAGGAAATACGCACCGCACAAACGCTACAGGAAATACGCACCGCACAAACACTACAGGAAATACGCACAAACGCTACAGGAAATACGCACACACACACAAACGCTACAGGAAATACGCCCCGCACAAACGCTACAAACGCTACAGGAAATACGCACCACCACACACAAACGCTACAGGAAATACGCCCCGCACAAATGCTACAGGAAATACGCGCCGCCGCACAAACGCTACAGGAAATACACCCCGCACAAACGCTACAAACGCTACAGGAAATACGCACCGCACAAACGCTACAGGAAATACGCACCACCGCACAAACGCTACAAACGCTACAGGAAATACGCACCACCGCACAAACACTACAGGAAATACGCACCACACAAACGCTACAGGAAATACGCCCCGCACAAACGCTACAGGAAATACGCACCACCTCACAAACGCTACAGGAAATACGCACCACCTCACAAACGCTACAGGAAATACACACCACCGCACAAACGCTACAGGAAATACACCCCGCACAAACGCTACAAACGCTACAGGAAATACGCACCGCACAAACGCTACAGGAAATACGCACCACCGCACAAACGCTACAAACGCTACAGGAAATACGCACCACCGCACAAACACTACAGGAAATACGCACCACACAAACGCTACAGGAAATACGCCCCGCACAAACGCTACAGGAAATACGCACCACCTCACAAACGCTACAGGAAATACACA
>NC_085004.1:1009401-1011901 GCF_963854185.1 Sardina pilchardus
CTCAGTTGTGTGTGTGTGTGTGTGTGTGTGTGTGTGTGTGTGTGTGTGTGTGTGTGTGTCTGTCTGTGTGTGGTGTGTGTGTGTGTGTGTGTGTGTGTGTTACTGGGTCTCAGTTGGGTGTGTGTGTGTGTGTGTGTGTGTGTGTGTGTGTGTTACTGGGTCTCAGTTGTGTGTGTGTGTGTGTGTGTGTGTGTGTGTGTGTGTGTGTGTGTGTGTGTGTGTGTGTGTGTGTGGTGTGTGTTACTGGGTCTCAGTTGGGTGTGTGTGTGTGTGTGTGTGTGTGTGCGTGTGTGTGTGGTGTGTGTTACTGGGTCTCAGCTGCACCATCTAGAGTGGGATTATGTGCTGCGCTATTAAAACAGAACCTGTCAGGGATTAAACGAGTAGCACAGTCTGTAGAGACAGAGATAAAGAGAGGAGGAGAGAAGAAGGGGTAGAGGAGGAGAGGAGAAGTGGTAGAGGAGGAGAGAAGAAGGGGTAGAGGAGAGGAGAAGTGGTAGAGGAGGAGAGGAGAAGGGCTAGAGGAGGAGAGGAGAAGGGCTAGAGGAGGAGAGGAGAAGTGGTAGAGGAGGAGAGGAGAAGTGGTAGAGGAGGAGAGGAGAAGGGCTAGAGGAGGAGAGGAGAAGGGCTAGAGGAGGAGAGGAGAAGTGGTAGAGAGGAGAGAAGAAGGGGTAGAAGGAGGAGAAGGGCGAGAGGAGGAGAGGAGAAATGGTAGAGGAAGAGAGGAGAAGTGGTAGAGGAGGAGAGGAGGGTAGAGGAGGAGAGGAGAAGTGGTAGAGGAGGAGAGGAGGGTAGAGGAGGAGAGGAGAAGTGGTAGAGGAGGAGAGGAGAAGGGGTAGAGGAGGAGAGGAGAAGTGGTAGAGGAGGAGAGGAGAAGTGGTAGAGAGGAGAGAAGAAGTGGTAGAGGAGGAGAGGAGAAGGGTAGAGGAGGAGAGGAGAAGGGGTAGAAGGAGAGTGAGAGTAAGAGGAGGGGAGAGGAAGGGTGAGGGCATTTAATGATAGAGGGCTTCTATTATTACATCTGAAGTCCTAAACTATTGAGCAGCTGAGGAGTAAATAATGAACGTGGGGCTGCACCGCTAACTCACTGGCTCAGAGGAGATAGTGGACCAAGGACACGCGTCATCACTAAAACATACGCGTCTTATACGTCATCACTAAAACATACGCGTCTTATAAGTCATCACTAAAACATACGCGTCTTATACGTCATCACTAAAACATACGCATCTTATACGTCATCACTAAAACATACGCGTCTTATACGTCATCACTAAAACATACGTGTCTTATACGTCATCACTAAAACATATGTGTCTTATACGTCATCACTAAAACATATGCGTCTTATACGTCATCATTAAAACATATGCGTTACGCGTCATCATTAAAACATATGCGTTACGCATCATCATTAAAACATGCGTCTTATACGTCACCATTAAAACATATGCGTCTTATACGAGGTCACAACAGCCCACCAGCCTCTACACACCAGCCTCTACACACCAGCCTCTACACACCAGCCTGTACACACCAGCCTCTACACACCAGCCTCTACACACCAGCCTCTACACACCAGCCTCTACACACCAGCCTGTACACACCAGCCTCTACACACCAGCCTCTACACACCAGCCTCTACACACCAGCCTCTACACACCAGCCTCTACACACCAGCCTCTACACACCAGCCTGTACACACCAATGTGATCACAACAGCCTCTACACACCAGCGTGGTGAAGATGTGGAGTAGAGCAGAGATCAGCCTTTATTAGAACGTGTCTCACACATCAGACTCACATAGGCATCATCAGGACTGATACATATGCATCATTTATATGCACCTTACACTTCATGTTTAAAACACACACATCTGACACATCATCCACTAAGAGAGAGGATATGAAGTGACGGTGTGTGTGTGTGTGTGTGTGTGTGTGTGTGTGTGTGTGTGTGTGTGTGTGTGTGTGTGGTGAGTGAAACGTACGTGTCTTGCGAGCGGAGTCCTCCACAAACAGAGAGGAGATGTCCTCGTCCACTCCCGCCTCGTTCTTGGCGATGCAGGTGTACGCTCCGGTGTCCTCAAAGTGCACGTTGCTGACGTGCACCTCACTGCCGTTAGCTGCGGAGAGAGAAGAGAGGAGAGGAGAGAGAGGGGAGAATAGAGGAGAGGAGAGGGGGGGGGAGAAGAGAGAAAGAGAGGAGAGAGGGGGGAGAAGAGAGAACAGAGGAGAGGGGGAGATTGAGGGCAGAGCGAGAGAAAAGAGAGGAGAGGAGAGAGGAGAAGAGAACAGAGGAGAGGGGGAGATTGAGGGCGAGAGAAAAGAGAGGAGAGGAGAGAGTAATGGAGATGGGCAAGAGGAGAGGAGGAGGAGAGGAAGAGAGGAGAGGAGGAGAGAAGGAGGAGAGGAAGAGAGGAGAGGAGGAGGAGAGAAAAGAGAAACATGTTTTAAAGGGTGCAGTGAAGCCTGGGTGATGACCTGCCCTCGGCCACCT
>NC_085004.1:1041901-1044401 GCF_963854185.1 Sardina pilchardus
TCTTCCCAACCTGCTTACTCATCCACTCATTCTGCACACACACTATTCCTCTTCCCAACCTGCTCACTCATCCACTCATTCTGCACACACACTATTACTCGTCCCAACCTGCTTACTCATCCACTCATTCTGCACACACTGCACACTATTACTCTTCCCAACCTGCCTACTCATCCATTCCCTTCAAATTATACTCCGTTATTGCCGGAATCTTTACATCTGCAACCAGTAGCCCTATCATATCCCCTCGGCATTTTCTTATTAGTAAATAAACTTAAGTGTTTAAATTGCATTTTGTGTGGGCTTCCAGTTCATGTTTGCTGCCCATACGAGCCTGGGTCGTAACAGTGTGTGTGTGTGTGTGTGTGTGTGTGTGTGTGTGTGTGTGTGACTGGTGCTGAGAGACGGGTGTGTGAGATGGTGATATGAGGGAATTAACACAGAATAAATTACTTTTCTAATATAGAGCACTGCTTTCCACACACACACACACACACACACACACACACACACACACACACACACACACACACTTCTTCCCACAAAAGTAGTAAGTAGCAGCAGAGATGAAAATTTTGATCTCATATCAAATATGAATAACCAACTCAGAGATATAGGTGGATCTGTGTATATTGAGCAATGCAATATTTATATTGTGCAATATGTGTGTGTATCTACATGTACAGTACGTGTGTGTGTGTGTATGTGTGTGTGTTCATGAGGGGGTGGTTGGTTTTGTATAACAGGTCTGTGCAGGTGAGAGTGATGAGACCTAGCTGAACCCAAAAAGCAATAAAGCAGGACCATATGTCTGTGAAGCTCAGTGTGTGTGTGTGTGTGTGTGTGTGTGTGTGTGTGTGTGTGTGTGTGTGTGTGTGTGTGCAGTCTCTGTCTCTGCTCTGATGAGCTTATTTGTGTGTTCATGCCAGACTCTGGGGAAATGGTAATGCAGGTCTCTGATGAAATCCGTCCTCTGCGTCTGACACGTGTGTGTGTGTGTGTGTGTGTGTGTGTGTGTGTGTGTGTGTGTGTGGTGCGTGCGTGCGTGCGTGCGTGCGTGCGTGCGTGCGTGCGTGCGTGCGTGCGTGCGTGCGTGCGTGCGTGCGTGCGTGCGTGCGTGCGTGCGTGCGTGCGTGCGTGCGTGCGTGCGTGTGTGTGTGTGTGTGTGTGCGTGCGTGCGTGCGTGCGTGCGTGTATGTGTGTGTGTGTAAAATCAGAAAAACAGCACTTGTGTTGTTCACTTGAGGGCTCACACAGGTTTGGCTCTTAGCAACCTGTGAGTGTGGTTTTGTGTGTCTGTCAGAGTGTCGGGTTTAGTGTGTATGTGTATGTGTGTGTGTGTGTGTGTGTGTGTGTGTGTGTGTGTGTGTGTGTGTGTGTGTGTGTGTGTGTGTGTGTGTGTGTGTGTGTGTGTGTGTGTGTGTGTGTGTGTGTGTGTGTGTGTGTGCGCAGAACATCCCCCTCCAGGGATCCATTTCTCCCCACTTTCATCTTCCATACTGCAGGACTCAAAAACACACGCACACACATGTGTGTGTGTGCATGCCCGTGCATGTGTGTGTGTCCAAGCCTGTGCATGTGTGTGTGTGTGTGTGTGTGTGTGTGTGTGTGTGTGTGCATCTGCCACTTGTGAAGAACTATTCCTGCCACGTTGGTGTGTAGTGCAGTCTAACATTTATCTCCATGTGTGTGAGAGTATGTGTGAATGTGGTGCAGACTAACATCCTTCTCTCTGTGTGTGTGTGTGTGTGTGTGTGTGTGTGTGTGTGTGTGTGTGTGTGTGTGTGTGTGTGTGTGTGTGTGTGTGTGTGTGCTGCAGTCCAACATCCTTCTCTGTGGTGCTGCTGTGTCTGATGTGAGCGGATAATTGCTTTTGAGCTTGTTGTTTCAAAGTGTGTGAGGGAGTGACAAGCTATGTGGTTAGCGGAGTGTGTGGCGTGGGTGTGTGGGTGTTAAAGTCAAGGTTTATGTCTTGGATGCACAAACACGATCACACACACACACACACACACACACACACACACACACACACACACATATTCTCTGCTCTCCTGTCTGTGGGGGATTCATGTCTCTGGAAAAGAGAGCAACACACACACACACACACACACACACACACACACACACACACACACTCCCACTGCTGCCATCACACTACAGATCAATAACCACAGCACCCCACAGAGGAGAGGAGAGAGAGAGAGAGAGAGAGAGAGAGAGAGAGAGAGAGAGAGAGAGAGAGAGAGAGAGAGAGAGAGAGAGAGAGAGAGAGAGAGAGAGAGAGAGAGAGAGAGAAAAAGAGATAGAGAGAGAGAGAAGGGGGGGAGTAGAGGATAACCATGCCCTGCCTGGAGGAAGAGAGGAGAAGGGGAGAGAAGAGAGAGGAGAGGAAAGATGAGAGGAGAGGGGGAGAGATGAGAGGAGAGGAGAGGAGGAGAGGAGGAGAGATATGCATGTTCATTAATACAGTACATACACTTCAAATGAGCGTGTTGTCCCT
>NC_085004.1:1064401-1066901 GCF_963854185.1 Sardina pilchardus
TGTGTCGAACCTCAACATCCTCTCTCAAGTTGAAGTTGGTTGAAGTTAGCTTTATTAGCAAGACAAATATGTTTGCATTGCCAAAACAGAACAATTAAACATACATATATGTGACCCTCCACAGCAAAATCAGTCACATCGTTCAAATTTTCAAAATTACAGTTATTACGTTTTCACAAAAGGGCATAATCAACCTTCAAAACGATACCTACTGTATATTTAATGAACTGAATGTCATATTACTGAAATATAAACATTCAAAGGAGTTGAGATCAGGGACGTGCACAGGGGGGTTGCTCAGGTTGCTCGGGCAACTGCCCATATGCCCTTCTCGACTCATGTTGCCCTTCCGAGGGCAAACAATAATAATAAATCGTAGGCTACAATGGATGCAGAATTTCACGCGGCTACTGTAGTTGCAGTGCTGCACGCGACCGGCACCTGAGTTGAGCATGCATGACAGTCTATCGCAGCCCCAGACGAAAGATATTGTCGCGGTTGTCTGGTGAGACCGACTGCCTCCTCAACGTTGTCGGAAAAGGTTAGTTTGTTATGTATAACAAACGAACAATAATCATCATGAAGTTGCATGATATTAATTACAATCTCCATAAATCCATAAATCCAGGCTGAGTTTGCTACGTTTAGCCTAAATAATCAGACAGCCTGCAAGCAGACAAGCAGCCCGTTGTCCCATAGCAGGCTAGCCTACTATTTTTTTGGTATAGGCATAATACAGATCGTTTCTCACATTTTGTTTTAGCAAGAAGAATGAATGATGGAAGTAGCCTAATGCATCACATTCATTATTTCATTCAAAATGGTTGAATGCCTAAATCCTATCACTATTTGGGGTATTGAAGTAAAAATGATCACTGAAAAAAAAGTACTGTAGGCAGCAAAGGGCAGCACATCAATGCAGGGTTGGCTACAAAAAAGCCAACCAGCAGGTGAGACAGAGACTATGCACTGTGATAAAGATGACACTGTGTAGGCGAATTGATTAATTAATCAGACTCATATTTTAGCCTACTAATGACAATTATTCATAGGCTACGTTACATCTAAGATGAGGAGCAGCCACAAGCCCCCAGACCCTGGAAAATGTGGACCAGGATGAGGCCAGTGTTGCCAGATTGGGTTGACTGATTTCCGCCCAATCACCCCGCCGTCTTCAGCAAAAAAACGCCCGATGCCGTTTTTTTCATAGAGAACCTTTTTTCAAGTCCGAGCAACTGCCCCTCAAACTTCCTGTGCACGTCCCTGGCTGAGTTCATCCTGTCATGCCAAGAGAGACACGGAGAAATCTGCCTCTGAAGTTGACTGTCGGCTCAACACTCACAAACGCTTTGTAAGGTCGCAGCTACTTTAGGATTTATGGTACTTACTTGTATTTACAACGACACAGCACGCGGATAGCTTGGTGGTCGTCAATGAGTGCATTTACGTTTTTAGACTAGAAAAGGTACGTTTTTCAGAGAAATGTATTCACGGCCGTACAGTGTAGACCTCCCACTGTTTCAAAACACACACACAAAAAAGAATCCACGATTTTAGCACAAATAACCGAAATGGTCATTTTTCTCTGTTGCGACAAGCGACTGGTTTTGCCGTGGAGAGTCACATATGTACAAAAATAACAAATAAAAAGGTAAAAAGCTCTCTCTCTCTCTCTCTCTCTCTCTCTCTCTCTTTCTCTGTGTCCCTCCATCCCATCCCAGCCCTCGCCATGGTAACCTTGAGCTGAGGCCGTAAGCTGTTTCTGACCCACATAGCAACCAGCCGCTCACTGCCTGTCACGGGCCACACACACATTCATCCTGCAAGAGGAACGCATATTAGTCTCACTGAAGGGGTGTGTGTGTGTGTGTGTGTGTGTGAGACAGAAGAGAGAGAGAGTGAAAGAGGTGAAAGACTGAGGTGACTTTGAAGCATATAGCTTATGAGCTTGTGTGTGTGTGTGTGTGTGTGTAGCAGGGGATCTCTGGGGGCACATCTCTCTTTATTTTATCTCTCTTTTCTCTCCTCTTGTGTTCTTTCTTTCTCTCTCCTCTCCTCCCTCTTCTCTTTCCTTCTATCTATATCTCTCTGATTCTCTCACTCTCCCCTCTTTCTCTCTATATCTCTGATTCTCTCACTCTCCCCTCTTTCTCTCTATATCTCTGATCCCTCCCTCTCCTCTCCTCTTCTCTTCTTCTCTCTATCTCTCTCTGATTCCCTCTCCTCTCCTCTTCTCTCCTTCTCTCTATATCTCTCTGATTCCCTCACTCTCCTCTCTTTTTCTCTATATCTCTGATTCCCTCTCTCTCCTCTCCTCTTTTCTTCTTCTCTCTATCGCTCTCTGATTCCCTCTCCTCTCCTCTCCTCTTCTCTCTTTCTCTCTATCTGTCTCTGATTCCCTCTCTCTCCTCTCCTCTTCTCTCCTTCTCTCTATCTCTCTCTGATTCCCTCCCTCTCCTCTCCTCTTCTCTCTTTCTCTCTATCTCTCTCTGATTCCCTC
>NC_085004.1:1079401-1084401 GCF_963854185.1 Sardina pilchardus
TGTTGGGGGGGTCCCAGGGGGCGTGTGCTGGATGGGATATTGATCGTGCATCAGTCAGACGAGAAGAGAAAGACGGCATGTAGGACACACTTCTCCACCAGCACTTCTCTCTTCTGCCATCATCAATCCATCTCTCTCTCTCTTTATTCTCTCTGTCTCACTCTATCCTCTCTCTTTATCCTCTCTCTCTTCTCTCTCTCTCTTCTCTCTCTCTCTCTATCCCCTCTCTCTTCTCTCTCCTCTCTCTTCTCTCTCTCTTTCTCTCTAACCTCTCTCTTTATCCCCTCTCTCTCTTCTCTCTCTCTCTCTAACTCCTCTTTCTAGTTATTCTTGTGAAGAAGAGAGAGATGAGAAAGAGGAGATGTCCTGCTCACTCACGCATCACGTTTAAGAGACGTCCATTACTGATGATGTCTTTAGGTGCGTTTGACTTGATGAAAATCTGCGCAGATCTGACTTGATGTGATGCATGCTGGGTTAAACAGAGTGCATACTGGGACAGACGAAATGCAAACTGGTTAGAAATCATGTCCGACTTCTTGCAGTCGCGGTGGGAGTTACCCCCGTGACATCATGTCACATGTCCTTACAAGATCTCGGGAGACTGGCGTCTTAGCTCAGCCAGCGCAGTTCAGCGCAGTTCGTTTTTAAGCAACTGCGCTGGCCAAAACCCACCCCAATGACGTCAGTTCAAAGTTGTGATAGGGCCGTTTGGAAGAATCTCCCCATGACGAGTATGACAGGTGTCTCGTTCTGCCTCCTTACCCAAGACACTAGAGCGGACCAAGACGGATCAGTTCAACTGCACTAAAACCAACGTCTGGGATGACGCTGGAGCTTATCCCTGTGATCCATCTTGCTCTGTTCTAGAATCTTTGCTCCTTACCTTAGAATCTGCTAAAATGAACAGAAATCGAACGGATACCTTCTTATTTGTGATTTCTGGAACAGCGGTAGGCTAGCCTACTGAAAACGTGAGGATACTCTGCTATTTTATGCTGTTGGTTAAATATATACACACGGAAAACACTTGATATTTAATTAATGTGCTGCAATGCAGGCCTGTTAACTGTATGACAACAGTGGTTTATTTAAACACATCATATCAATTTATTTCGTCAGTCACCATGCTCATTTTAATGAGCAAGAATAAAAGTTTTACTGTATTTAATACAAAATCCCGCGATATCTACCGCGAGGTCTCCAGCCAGGTCTCTCGCGAGTAACTTCAGGTACGTAAGCTCGGTCAGACTGTCCGGGATGTGCTGCGTGTGCTAGTTGCCCCTCCTGCTAAAACTCTGCAGCTCTCGTTGACGTATGAAGCCAGCCTAAGTCAGCCGCAGCTCATCGCAAACGAGCCTATTATCTCACTCACGCATCACGTTTAAGAGACGTCCATTACTGATGATGTCTATATCTCACTCACGCATCACGTTTAAGAGACGTCCATTACTGATGATGTCTTTGTCTCATGACGTCCATTACTGATGATGTCTTTGTCTCATGACGTCCATTACTGATGATGTCTTTATCTCACTCACGCATCACGTTTAAGAGACGTCCATTACTGATGATGTCTTTATCTCATGACGTCCATTACTGATGATGTCTTTGTGCGTGTGTGTGTGTGTGTGTGTGTGTGTGTGCGTGCGTGCGTGCGTGTGTGTGTGTGCGTGTGTGCGTGCGTGCGTGTGTGTGTGCGTGCGTGTGCGTGTGCGTGTGTGTGTGCGTGTGTGTGTGTGTGTGTACTCACCCTTGTAGAAGCACTCGTCGCTGTGCATGATGGTGATGTGCTGGTGTGAGGAGCAGGATGCTCGGTGCAGCTCACAGTGGTTCTGGTAGAGTCGGCCGTCTGATCCACACACGGGTTTGTAGTGCGGCTTACAGCGCTCCAGACACACACACTCGCCCTGACCCGACCCCGCGTCCACCACACAGTGGCGGCCCAGTCCACAGTACTTGTGCTCACACACACCACTCCCGCCAGCACGGCCAAACACACCTGAGAGAGAGAGAGAGAGAGAGAGAGAGAGAGAGAGAGAGAGAGAGAAGATGTTTTAATTAATATGGCAAGACAACAAAACAACAAAACAATGACAAAAACCTACAATCTTTACAAAAATCAGGAGCATTACAACTACACAAAAGGTGAAGAGGAGGAGAAGAGGAGGAGGAGAGGGGGAGGAGGCTATCAGGAGGAGGTAGAAGAGGTGGAGGAGGAGAGGAGGAGGAGGAGGAGAAGAGGTGGGGAAGAGGAGGAGGAGAGGAGGAGGAGAAGAGGAGGAGAAGAGGGGGAGGAGGCTATCACGCATGACCACGCCTCTGCACCCATATGCCATGCCACACACTGCTCACACCTGCACCCATATGCCATGCCACACACTGCTCACACCTGCACCCATATGCCATGCCACACACTGCTCACACCTGCACCCATATGCCATGCCACACACTGCTCACACCTGAACGGCACACTTCAATCACACGCGCCACTGACTGCAGTTAACTGATGACATCATTAAAAGGAATCAAACATCTATGATAATAGCTTCTACCAAAGTGCTGAATGAATGTATAGTACATGTGTGTGTATAGTACATGTGTGTGTGTGTGTGTGTAGTACATGTGTGTGTATAGTACATGTGTGTGAAGAGTCCAATAGCTCTAGATAACGAGTGAACTTTACATGGACACTTGCTTTAACTCGTGAAAATGTTCAAATATCAGCCACTCACTGAGACGATCACAGTCTCGGTTTTCATTGTAAATTAATTGTGCTTGAATTTGGAAGCCTGGGGCATGTGCATAAACTTGCTCTGCGGGGGTTACAACTGGGTGGGTTATGCAAACCAAGTGCAAAGAGACTTACTGTATAAAGCACTGCTCAATCTCTGCTATATTAGGTAGTTTATCCATTCGGAGACGGAGATGTCATATCTACCCATAGACAGTCGTGTGTACCATGTTTGGTCACATTTGCACAAACCTACAGCATATTTCCATTACTGTTTGGATCTGTAATTCCGCCCTTGTGTTGAGATCCAAATAAAAGTATTAAAACGTGAATGTGAATGTAAATTGTGTGTGCTGCATTTGAATGTGTGGAGCTCATTTGTTTGTTTCTTTGAACTGTTGCCAGGCTCTGATTGGTTGCTGGTGCCGGTCAGGTACAGCCAGGGGAAACAGCAGCACACACACACACACACACACACACACACACACACACACACACACACACACACACACACGGGGGAAAAACAGGGACCTCTGGGTCATCTCAGATGCTCTGACTCTCAACTTCCATTGGGCTACGGACAGTGAGAAGCTCTTAGCTCTTACACACACACACAAACACACACACACACACACACACACACACACACACACATAAGGGCACACACAGGCCACTCAGCCAGCATGCAGTACACACACACTTTCAGATCTAGAGTGCCTCCTGAGCCGAGGGGTTGCAGGCCGCCAGCCAGCATCTGTGTGTGTGTGTGTGTGTGTGTGTGTGTGTGTGTGTGTGTGTGTGTGTGTGTGTGTGTGTGTGTGTGTGTGTGAACCAGTCATAGAATCTGGGCTGAGACAGTGTGACTTGATGGCCACACAAGTCGATGCTCAAGTCTATCAGAGCAGGGATTGTGTGTGTGTGTGTGTGTGTATGAGTGTTTAGAATGGCAGGATTAATGTATGAAGTATAAGGTGAAATAAGTGTGTGTATGTTTAAAATAGATGAAGAATGAGGGCCAAGGCTCAGGTTAGCTGCTTCATGGAGTCCACCCCTGATGCTGGATCCTTACTGCATGTGTGTGTGTGTGTGTGTGTGTGTGTGTGTGTGTGTGTGTGTGTGTGTTAGCCTCAGGGCATGTAGAGAAGTGATCTCTGACACCGGGGGCTAACATAGAGACAGGTGTGTGGGGAGGGGAGGCACAGACACACAGTAGGTACGCAGGCAGAAGTGTGTGTGTGTGTGTGTGTGTGTGTGTGTGTGTGTGTGTGTGTGTGTGTGTGTGTGTGTGTGTGTGTGTGTGTGTGTGTGTGTGTGTGTGTGTGCAGCGGGAAATTCCCAGGCACGGAGCTGAAGATGAAAGCCAGAGCTGGAAGGGTGTTCCGTTTCTGCACCCGTCTGCATAGTAAGAGCCCTCACACTTCTCTCTCATACACACACACACACACACACACACACCTTCCACTGGGGTAACTCTCTTTTCTCTCTGTCTCTCCCTCTCTCTCTCTCTCTCTCTCTCTCTCTCTCTCTCTCTCTCTCTCTCTCTCTCTCTCTCTCTCTCTCTCACACACACACACACACACACACACACACACACACACAGACACACACACACTGGGGTGACTGTTTTCTGTGCCCCTCTCTGAGGGGAGAGGGGTTGGCCAGAGGTCTATGCAGACAGTGTCTGGCATTAATAAGCTCGGCAAACGTCAAATAATCCCTCCATCTCTCCTCTTCCTCTCCTCTCATCCCTTTCTCCTACACTTCTCCTCATCACCTGTCATCCCCCTCTTCCACTGCTCTCTCTCTCTCTCTCTCTCTCTCTCTCTCTCTCTCTCTCTCTCTCTCTCTCTTGTCCTCCTACTGCGTCTAGAGACTCTGTCATGTTGCATTACATGACACTGACGCTTTTAAACCAAAGCCGCGTACAACACGGTAAAAACGGTAAAACATGTTATGCTTTTAAAGCAATTTCTAGCAACACTTCTAGGAACATGTGAAAGATGGAGTGCAGTAAAGCTGCATTCACATACGTCGCTACTCGCCCATCTCTGAGCGAGAACTGTCAATGTAAAGTGAATGTGTTCTAGCTGAATGTGGCCAGGACAGGCGATGCGAGGACTAGCGATGCGATGTGGGCGGGTACGGAGTTAAAATAATTTTAACTTCCAGCGATGCGAGTGAAGCGAGTACCAAATCAGAATGTAGAATAGAGATGATTGACAGTTAACGGACATGTTTGCAGTGAAGTAAACTAGCGGGGAGCCAT
>NC_085004.1:1109401-1116901 GCF_963854185.1 Sardina pilchardus
TTGTGGTGTGTGAGCTCAGTGGTGTGTGTGCTCAGTGTGTTGTGGTGTGTGTGCTCAGTGTGTTGTGGTGTGTGAGCTCAGTGGTGGGTGTGTGGTGTGTGTGCTCAGTGTGTTGTGGTGTGTGTGCTCAGCGTGTTGTGGTGTGAGAGCTCAGTGGTGTGTGTGTTGTGGTGTGTGTGCTCAGTGGTGTGTGTGTTGTGGTGTGTGTGCTCAGTGTTGGGTGTGTTGTGGTGTGTTTGCTCAGTGGTGTGTGTGTTGTGGTGTGTGTGCTCAGTGGTGGGTGTGTTGTGGTGTGTGTGTTGTGGTGTGTGTGCTCAGTGGTGTGTGTGTGGTGGTGTGTGTGTGGTGTGTGTGCTCAGTGTTGTGTGTGTGGTGGTGTGTGTGCTCAGCGTGTTGTGAGCTCAGTGGTGGGTGTGTTGTGGTGTGTTTGCTCAGCGTGTTGTGGTGTGTGTGCTCAGTGTGTTGTGTGTGTGGTGTGTGTGCTCAGTGGTGGGTGTGTTGTGGTGTGTGTGCTCAGTGTGTTGTGTGTGTGGTGTGTGTGCTCAGTGGTGGGTGTGTTGTGGTGTGTTGTGGTGTGTGTGCTCAGTGTTGTGTGTGTGGTGTGTGTGCTCAGCGGTGTGTGTGTGGTGTGTGTGCTCAGTGGTGTGTGTGTGGTGTGTGAGCTCAGTGGTGGGTGTGTGTTGTGGTGTGTGAGCTCAGCGTGTTGTGGTGTGTGAGCTCAGTGGTGGGTGTGTTGTGGTGTGTGAGCTCAGTGGTGGGTGTGTTGTGGTGTGTGTGCTCAGTGGTGGGTGTGTTGTGGTGTGTGTGCTCAGTGGTGGGTGTGTTGTGGTGTGTGTGCTCAGTGGTGGGTGTGTTGTGGTGTGTGTGCTCAGTGGTGGGTGTGTTGTGGTGTGTGTGCTCAGTGGTGTGTGTGTTGTGGTGTGTGTGTGGTGGTGTGTGTGCTCAGTGTGTTGTGGTGTGTGTGCTCAGTGGTGGGTGTGTGGTGTGTGTGCTCAGTGGTGGGTGTGTGGTGTGTGTGCTCAGTGGTGGGTGTGTGGTGTGTGTGTGTGCTCAGTGGTGGGTGTGTTGTGGTGTGTTGTGGTGTGTGTGCTCAGTGTGTTGTGGTGTGTGTGCTCAGTGGTGTGTGTGTGGTGGTGTGTGTGCTCAGTGTGTTGTGGTGTGTGTGCTCAGTGGTGGGTGTGTTGTGGTGTGTTGTGGTGTGTGTGTGTGCTCAGTGGTGGGTGTGTTGTGGTGTGTTGTGGTGTGTGTGCTCATGGTGGGTGTTGTGGTGTGTTGTGGTGTGTGTGCTCAGTGTTGGGTGTGTTGTGGTGTGTTGTGGTGTGTGTGTGTGCTCAGTGGTGGGTGTGTTGTGGTGTGTGTGCTCAGTGGTGGGTGTGTTGTGGTGTGTTGTGGTGTGTGTGTGTGCTCAGTGGTGGGTGTGTTGTGGTGTGTTGTGGTGTGTGTGCTCAGCGGTGGGTGTGTTGTGGTGTGTGTGCTCAGTGGTGGGTGTGGTGTGTGTGTGCTCAGTGGTGGGTGTGGTGTGTGTGTGTGCTCAGTGGTGGGTGTGTGGTGGTGTGTGTGTTCAGTGGTGGGTGTGTTGTGGTGTGTGTGCTCAGTGGTGGCCAATAACGTCTGGAGGGACTGAAGCGAGTTTGTGAGTGAGAGGGTCTCTGTGTGTGTGTGTGTGTGTGTGTGTGTGTGTGTGTGTGTATGTGTGTTCAGCAGGTTTGTGCACATTTCCGAATTTTAGAATTGGCCTCCATTCAATTCATGAATTGGAATCTGAATTTAATAGGCCCCGCCCCACAGGAAGTTGAATTGGAATTGAAATGAACTGACAGGAAGTGGAATTAAATTCATGGCAATTCAAAACAATTCCGCAGGCACACAACTGGAAGAATGTGTTGAATCTCACATGCATTCACTTTTGGGAAGGCTACCTTGAAAATGTTGCGATCATATTTGCCATATATTGTGAAACTTCATTGTTAAATATTACCCGTATATGATATATATTCAATTTCATTGAAATTCTACATCCTTTAATTCAAAATCGAATTGCAGTTCTACATCCTGTTTTTGACATCAATTCATATTCAATTCAAATTGAAGAATTTGATTGGAATTTAGGAGTCATTCTCAATTCAATTCAGAGCACAAGCCTGGTGTTCAGCTCACAGTTAACCCAGCACAGCTCACAGTTAACACAGCAACCAATCCCTACAGCTCAGAGGGTGAACAAGAGTAGCCATATCCTCTCTCACTCGCACACACACACACACACACACACACACACCCTGGACAACAGAGAAAAGCAGCAGGGACAGTTGACAACCAAAGGGCATGGTGGGGAGGGGTGGTGGTGGTGGGGGGGGGGGGGCAGGAAAGCACGCGCATGGGTGAAAGCAGAGCGATTCTATGCTCTCTCTCTCTCTCTCTCTCTCTCTCTCTCTCTCTCTCTCTCTCTCTCTCCCTCTCCCTCTCTCTCTCTCTCTCTCTCTCTCTCTCTCTCTCTCTCTCTCTCTCTCTCTCTCTCTCTCTCTCCCTCCCTCTGTCTCTCGCTCTTGCACATACAGTACACACACACACACACACACACACACACACACACACACACACACACACTCTCCAGTCAATCGCAGGGCACCATGAATTTTACATGAAAAGGAGCAAATCCTGCAAATCCTCATGAGAAGGTGGGCTGCACTCTGACAAGGAGAGGACAGAGGAAGAGAGGGAGGGGAGAGATGGAGAGATAGAGAGAGAGAGATAGAGAGAGAGAGAGAGACGAATGAATGGATGGGTGGATGGATGGGTGGGGGGGTGCTGGGATGGATGGATGGATGGATGGATGAAGGGGTGGAGGGGTGGATGGATGGATGGATGGATGAAGGGGTGGAGGGGTGGAGGGGTGGAGGGGTGGATGGATGGATGGATGGATGAAGGGGTGGAGGGGTGGAGGGGTGGAGGGGTGGATGGATGGATGGATGGATGGAGGGGTGGAGGGGTGGATGGATGGATGGATGGATGGATGAAGGGGTGGAGGGGTGGATGATCCACAGTAGAGTTGAGGGAGCTACTCGGTTGTCAGGGGGAATTGAGCTAAGTGTTGCAGGGCAATGTGTGTGAAGTGTTTGTGTGTAGTGTTTGTTGAGGTGTGTGTAGATTGTGTAGTGTGTGTTGGGGCGTGTGTAGATTGTGTAGTGTGTGTTGGTGTGTGTGTAGTGTGTGTTGGGGTGTGTGTGGTGCGTGGAGGGGTGGAGTGTGTGTGTAGTGTGTGTTGGGGTGTGTGTGGTGCGTGGAGGGGTGGAGGGGTGGAGTGTGTGTGTAGTGTTGTCATGACACAGCCATGTCATATCTGTCTCTCCACTGCTGACTCTTCATGTGTTGATTTAGAGACTTCAGACTTGCTCTCTCTCTGTGTGTGTGTGTGTGTGTGTGTGTGTGTGTGTGTGTGTGTGTGTGTGTGTGTGTGTGCTAATCTCATCGTGCTAATCTGACCCAGTGAGGAGTGGACACTGTGACATCATTTCATTCTGCTGATCTGAACCAGACACTATAGTGGCCATGGCAACAGTCACGTCATCATAAATAATAATAATAATAATAATAATAATAATAACAACAATAATAATACTGCTTATAATCCATTTTAATTAAAGTGCCTTTCATGACACCCAAGTTGACTTTCACAAGGTCTCTTCACAAGGTTGTAGAATCATCTCATAAAAACAAAATAAAAAATGAAAATAAAATAGTAAAAAAATCATGTAACACGGTAACGAATCCTGGCAAAACACTGACCACTTGTTGTTGTTGTTGTTGTTAATATGTCTGATGGATTGGAGGTATGAGGGTGAAGAGCAGCAAGATTAAGAGAGGAAGAGGAGGAGAGGAAGTGGAGGAGGAGGAGGAGGAGGAGGAGGAGGAGGTAGAGGAGGAGGAGGAGGAGGAGTTGGAGGTAGAGGAGGAGGAGGAGGTAGAGGAGGAGGAGGTAGAGGAGGAAGAGGAGGTAGAGGAGGAGGAGGTAGAGGAGGAAGAGGAGGAGGAGAGGAAGTGGAGGAGGAGGAGGAGGAGGTTGAGGAGGAGGAGGAGGTAGAGGAGGAGGAGGTAGAGGAGGAAGAGGAGGTAGAGGAGGAGGAGGTAGAGGAGGAAGAGGAGGAGGAGGTAGAGGAGGAAGATGAGGTAGAGGAGGAGGAGGTAGAGGAGGAAGAGGAGGATGAGGAGGAGGAGGAGGTAGAGGAGGAGGAGGTAGAGGAGGAGGAGGAGGTAGAGGAGGAGGAGGTAGAGGAGGAAGAGGAGGTAGAGGAGGAGGAGGAGGAGGAGGTAGAGGAGGAGGAGGAGGAGGTAGAGGAGGAAGAGGAGGTAGAGGAGGAAGAGGAGGTAGAGGAGGAGGAGGAGGAGGTAGAGGAGGTAGAGGAGGTAGAGGAGGAGGAGGAGGAGGAGGTGTAGAGCTTTTCTGAAGCCCAAATCAATTACGGGGAGGAAGAGAAGAGATCCAGAGCCACCAGCTCAGGCCTTTGAGTACTGCTGTGAGCTGGACAGCACTTTAGTAATGCACACACACACACACACACACACACACACACACACACACACACACACACAGAGAGAGAGAGACAGCCCAGGATGGTGCTTAAGTGCCTCGCACACACACACACACACACACACACACACACACACACACACACACACTGACAGGCTTCTGTTCCGTATAAGACGTTTGTGTCCACCTGGGCTAATCCTGCCTTTGATGTCTCTATATATGAAGGAACCCGGCAGACACACACACACACACACACACACACACAGACACACAGTAGCGTGACTGTGGGGTGTGTACAGTCGCTCCATGTCATTGGTGTAATTTGGTGATGGGCTTCTGCAGCTCATTTAAGAGGTAATCATCAATATGGCCAATCAATTATATATTAGATAATCATCTATGTGTATACATGCTACACTGATCAATATGGCAAATCAATTATATATTAGGAGATAATCATCTATGTGTATACATGCTACACTGATCAATATGGCAAATCAATTATATATCAAGAGGTAATCATCTATACAGTATGTATACATGCTACAATGGTGTTTTTTCCAGTCCTATTAGCCTGTTTGATTTGCATTGAGCTCGGTGAGCATCAAACAGGCTAATAGGCTAACTGGGAAAAAACACCAAGCCAATCTCTAGCTATGGTGAAGGGTAAGTGATGGTGTGGGGCTATTTTAATTCCAAAGGCCAAGGGAACTTTTTCAGGATGCATAGTATCCTGGATCCATGAAATAGCTGGCCTTTAAAAATAAAAACATAAAAAAAAAATCCTCCTGCTCCTATGGGAATTTAACATAGGGATCAAATACTTAAGACCCCCTGTATTTAAGGAAGAACATTTATTTATTTATGACACATTCTTCAATCACAAAGATTTTTACTCATTCGTTGAATTAAGGCATTTAGATCCATTGTGAAAATATGATTTTATATTCCTCTTTTTAGTCAACTTTAGCATGGGGTCAACTGTATAAACTTGACATGATTTGATAGATAAAAGGTTCCATACCATGGCTCCATTCGAATCGGGAAAAACTGCTGCCTTCTAAGATATCCAACTATAGAGCAAGGCAGCGAAGGCCGTTCGAAACCGAAAAAACAATTTTCGCTGCCTTCTAAGATATCTTAGAATTCCTGAATAACGGTCAATTTTGAAGGCAGCATCGATGTACACTTCAAGCTGCCTTCTACCCATAATCCTTTGCAGCCACGTCTGAATCAGCTGTGAAAACAAAACAAACATGGCTGCCGATATCGGTAAATGACTGCCGAATCTGTTGAAATGTCATTTGTGTGACGTTATTTAGCTTGGATTTGTAGAAAGTAGATTGTAAATAAACGATTTATTACCTGGTTATACCATTGTTGTACCCACTAATAACGCCTGGTCTGATATATTAGCTGCCAGTGAAACTATTTTATACCGTTGGCCTGCTCGCTTACGTAGGCTAATTTAGTTTAACGTCAGGCTTTTGCTAACGTCATACCGTAGTGTTAACCAAAGATTCTAGAGTGATACGCTCATTTTTAAACGACGCATTTAATCTAAAGTCATGTCTAGTTAGAGAGCTCTCTATTTATTTATCTCTAATGTGTCTTGATGTCTGTACAGGAACGCTGTGCGAATACGCCGCTCTGTCTGGCACCTGGCTATTTTGTGTCAGTTTAATTATTTGCTTTTTGTATCTTTTTCTTTTTCTTGTTTTATTATTTTGATTATTGTTGTTATATGTTTTGTGACTCAGGGCATTGCTGTAAAAGAGCTTGATGCTCAGTCAATTTTCCCTGAATAAAAAACGGTTGATGATGATTTCGGGAGAGAGGCAGTAGGCAGCTGCCTTCCGTTTCGAACGGAGCTCATGTGTGTATTTGAACGTTCCATACCATGAGTGTATGGATGTTCTATAACGTGTGTATTTGAATGTTCCATACCATGTGTGTATTTGAACGTTCCATAACATGTGTGTATTTGAACGTTCCATAACATGTGTGTATTTATGTGTGTATTTGAACGTTCCATACCATGTGTGTATGGATGTTCTATAACGTGTGTATTTGAACGTTCCATAACATGTGCACTTGAGTTGTACACACGCTCACAGAAGTGCATAATGCACGTTCCCAAACACAGAAGCATAATGCACGTTCCCAAACACAGTCCAACATGTCTTCTTGGCTGCACTAATTGAAACATAATAAAGTATTCTGTTCTCTTCTTTCCTTTCATTTCTTTTGTGTCACAGTGACACACACACACACACACACACACACACACTCCACACGACACTCTGCCTGGAGAATATACCCTGGAGAAGATTTCACAAGCACAGCGTTGAATGTCATCAGAATCTCTCCCGCACACACACACACACACACAAACACACACACACACACACAAACACACACACACACACACAAACACACAGTGAAGTTTGTTTATGCCATCTGTCCCCCTTTCCTCTGTGCGTAATGTTCTTATAATCAGGCCTGATCCCAAAACCCAAATTGAATTTCTTGTTGGCGTGTCAGCAAGACTAATAAGCCTGGTGGAAGGGTGGTGTCTTTGAGAGATTGAGTGTGTGTGAATGTGTGTGTGTGTGTGTGTGTGTCTTTGAGGGATGGAGTGAGTGGGGTACCCTTTGAGGTGGCGCCATGCCTCATGCCTGAGGTGCTCTATGTATGTGTGTGTGTGTGTGTGTGTGTGTGTGTGTGTGTGTGTGTGTGTGTGTGTGTGTGTGTGAGTGAGTGAGTGTGAGAGAGAGAGAGAGTGAGTGAGAGTGTATGTATGTATGCATGTGTGTGTGCGTGTGTGTGTGTGTGTGTGTGATGTCTGGAGTGTGTGTGTGATGTCTGGAGTGTGGGTGTATGTGTGTGTGTGTGTGTGATACCTAGAGTGTGTGTGTGTGTGTGTGTGTGGGATGCCTAGAGTGTGTGTGTGTGTGTGTGTGTGTTTACAGATA
>NC_085004.1:1134401-1136901 GCF_963854185.1 Sardina pilchardus
GCTCTCTGTGCATAGAAAACTCCGTAGTAGTGCTTTCTTTGTACATCCAGCCCACAGACATGAAGTCCTTTAAGTTTACTAAACACTACTGACAGACATGTAGTCCTTTAAGTTTACGAAACACTACTGACAGGCCTGTAGTCCTTTAAGCTTACGAAATGTTTACTAAAAGTTTACATAGCTGCAGTGTCCTTAGTTCACTAAAGATGAACTTACAGACCCGAAGTCTCCAGATAGTAAGTACCTTTAGACAGTGACCTGTGAGGAACTGGTTCTCATAGAGGGGAACTGTCAGGTCTTAGTGAAGGTTTTGGTTCTTGTGACCTGTGAGGAACTGGTTCTCATAGAGGGGAACTGTCAGGTCTTAGTGAAGACCTGACACCCTCCTCTGACCCAGAGAGAAACTGCCCAACCAGCCCATAGCCAACCCAAACTACCCACCCTCTCCACGGAACCAGCCCATATCCGACCTAAACCTGGTTCTAACTAGACTCTAGGGTAGAGATCTGGTTCTGACTAGACTCTAGGGTAGAGATCTGGTTCTGACTAGACTCTAGGGTAGAGATCTGGTTCTAACTAGAATCTAGGGTAGAGATCTGGTTCTAACTAGACTCTAGGGTAGAGATCTGGTTCTGACTAGACTCTAGGGTAGAGATCTGGTTCTGACTAGACTCTAGGGTAGAGATCTGGTTCTAACTAGACTCTAGGGTAGAGATCTGGTTCTGACTAGACTCTAGGGTAGAGATCTGGTTCTGACTAGTGCGTGCGTGCATGTGTGTGTGTGTGCTGGTGCTGGGCGGTTCTACCTGTGTGTGTGTGTGTGTGTGTGTGTGGTGTGTGGTGTGTGCGTGCGTGCATGCGTGCATGTGTGTGTGTGTGTGCTAGTCCTGGACGGTTCTACCTGTTGCTCAGCTACTTAATTGGAGAGAACCAGTGGGGGGGTTCAGGAAGCCTGGCAACCGAGCAGAGAGAACACCAGGAGAGAGGGAGACAGAGAGATGAGAAGAGAGAGAGAGAGGGGGAGGCAGAGAGAACACCAGGAGAGAGGGAGACAGAGAGATGGGAAGAGAGAATAGAATAGAATAGAATATATACTTTTTTGATCCCGTGAGGGAAATTCAGTTGTCTGCATTTAACCCAATTTAACCGAATTAGTGAACACACAGCACACAGTGAACACACAGTGAGGTGAATCACACAACCCAGAGCAGTGAGCTGCCTGCCCAACCAGCGGCGCTCGGGGAGCAGTGAGGGGTTAGGTGCCTTGCTCAAGGACACTTCAGCCGTGGTGGACTGGTCGGGGATCGAACCGGCAACCCTCCGGTTACAAGCCCGATGCGCTAACCAGTACACCACGGCTGCCCCACAGAGAGAACACCAGGAGAGAGGGAGACAGAGAGATGGGAAGAGAGAGAGAGAGGGGGAGGCAGAGTGAGAGAGAGAGAGAAGATGAGGAGAAAATGAGAAAGAGAGAGAGAGAGAGAGACACACACACAAACACACACACACACAAACACACACACACATACATACCCACACACCCATTTAGAGTCGATTCACACGAGCACATACAGACACACAAGCACACGCACACTGCCGTTGCAGAAATGTACAGTATGATACTTGATGCTTTATTGTTGTTGTTGCTGTTTTATATGTACTATAAGAAATGCTTTGGCAATACAAGTTCTATTTTCTGTCAGGCCAATAAAGCTCAATTGAAATTGAAATTGACCGAGAGAGAGAAGAGACAGAGGAGAGAGAGAGAGAGAGAGAGAGAGAGAGAGAGAGAGAGAGAGAGAGAGAGAGAGAGAGAGAGAGAGAGGGAGAGAGAGAGAGAGAAGAGAGACAGAGGAGAGAGAGGGAGGGAGAGAGAGAGACCGAGACCGAGAGAGAGAAGAGAGAGAGAAGAGACAGAGGAGAGAGAGAGAGAGAGAGAGAGAGAGAGACAGAGGAGAGAGAGGGAGGGAGGGAGAGAGAGAGAGACCGAGACCGAGAGAGAGAAGAGACAGAGGAGAGAGAGAGAGAGAGAGAAGAGACAGAGAAGAGAGAGGGAGGGAGAGAGAGAGAGAAGAATGTGTTCTGAGGCGTGTACTGTAGCTCAGCCCAGACGAGAGAGAAGAGTGTGTTCTGCGTGTGTGTGTGTGTGTGTGTGTGTGTGTGTGTGTGTGTGTGTGTGTGTGTGTGTGTGTACTCTAGCTCAGCCCAGACGAGGTTGCTGTTGGGAGGATACAGCTGAAAGTCCATTTATTTTCCATTTGAATAATGTCATTTCTGCCCATGCAGCCGCAGCACAGGTTGTGTGTGTGTGTGTGTGTGTGTGTGTGTGTGTGTGTGTGTTCTGACTCACATCTCATTCTTTTCAGCCATTTCACAAACAGCCACGAGCGCCTTTATTCAAGCCCTCCAGCATCTAAAGCATTTCTGTTGTGTGTGTGTGTGTGTGTGTGTGTGTGTGTGTGTGTGTGTGTGTGTGTGTGTGTGTGTGTGTGTGTGTGTG
>NC_085004.1:1161901-1164401 GCF_963854185.1 Sardina pilchardus
GGCCCTGATATGTCTCTGATATGGCCCTGATGTAGCCCATATGTGGCCCAGATGTGGCCTTGATATGACCAAGATGTGGCCCTGATATGGCCCTGATATGGCCTTGATATGACCCTGATGTAGCCCTGATATGGCCCTGATGTGGCCTTGATATGACCCAGATGTGGCCCTGATATGGCTCTGATATGGCCCTGATGTAGCCCATATGTGGCCCAGATGTGGCCTTGATATGACCAAGATGTGGCCCTGATATGGCCCTGATATGGCCTTGATATGACCCTGATGTAGCCCTGATATGGCCCTGATGTGGCCTTGATATGACCCTGATGCAGCCCTGATGTAGCCCTGATGTGGCCTTGATATGACCCAGATGTGGCCCTGATATGACCCAGATGTGGCTATAGCTGTGGAGAGGTTGTGTGAGAGTAGGAGCACACACAGCTAATCATATCCCCCCTCTCCCTGCACCTCACTGGCAAACTGAAATGCTGAGCTTGTAGCCAGAGAGTGTGTATCAGAGAGAGAGAAAGAGAGTGTGTGTGTTTGTGTGTGTGTGAGTGTGTGTGTGTGTGTGTGCCAGTGTGTGTGTGCCAGTGTGTGTGACATCAGCAGGACTCAATCTGCTGCAGTAGCCTGGTTTGGATTAGGAGGGATTAGGCTCCATTGTGTTAATCCAGAGAGGGCGTGGCCACAGTATGGCCTGGGATTAACCACGAGGACACACAAGGGCAGAGGAGGAGAGAGACAATTAACACACACACACACTCTGCGCAGTGGCAATTAATTACACTTCGTTCAATATTGCTTCAGCACAGTTTTGAAAACAGGACCGTTTTTATGTTGAGTTTACAGTTCCAGTTTGTCTCAGTCGCTTTGGTGCATTTCTCACATCACTATTACAGTAACATTGCCACAGTAGTTACAGTAGTGCATTTCCCACATCACTATTACAGTAACATTGCCACAGTAGTGCATTTCCCACATCACTATTACAGTAACATTGCCACAGTAGTGAGTGCATTTCCCACATCACTATTACAGTAACATTGCCACAGTAGTGAGTGCATTTCCCACATCACTATTACAGTAACATTGCCACAGTAGTTACAGTAGTGCATTTCCCACATCACTATTACAGTAACATTGCCACAGTAGTGAGTGCATTTCCCACATCACTATTGCAGTAACATTGCCACAGTAGTGAGTGCATTTCCCACATCACTATTACAGTAACATTGCCACAGTAGTTACAGTAGTGCATTTCCCACATCACTATTACAGTAACATTGCCACAGTAGTTACAGTAGTGCATTTCCCACATCACTATTACAGTAACATTGCCACAGTAGTGAGTGCATTTCCCACATCACTATTACAGTAACATTGCCACAGTAGTGAGTGCATTTCTCACATCACTATTACAGTAACATTGCCACAGTAGTGAGTGCATTTCCCACATCACTATTACAGTAACATTGCCACAGTAGTGAGTGCATTTCCCACATCACTATTACAGTAACATTGCCACAGTAGTGCATTTCCCACATCACTATTACAGTAACATTGCCACAGTAGTGAGTGCATTTCCCACATCACTATTAGTAACATTGCCACAGTAGTTACAGTAGTGCATTTCCCACATCACTATTACAGTAACATTGCCACAGTAGTGCATTTCCCACATCACTATTACAGTAACATTGCCACAGTAGTGAGTGCATTTCCCACATCATTATTACAGTAACATTGCCACAGTAGTGAGAGCATTTCCCACATCACTATTACAGTAACATTGCCACAGTAGTGAGTGCATTTCCCACATCACTATTACAGTAACATTGCCACAGTAGTTACAGTAGTGCATTTCCCACATCACTATTACAGTAACATTGCCACAGTAGTTACAGTAGTGCATTTCCCACATCACTATTACAGTAACATTGCCACAGTAGTTACAGTAGTGCATTTCCCACATCATTATTACAGTAACATTGCCACAGTAGTTACAGTAGTGCATTTCCCACATCACTATTACAGTAACATTGCCACAGTAGTTACAGTAGTGCATTTCCCACATCACTATTACAGTAACATTGCCACAGTAGTTACAGTAGTGCATTTCCCACATCACTATTACAGTAACATTGCCACAGTAGTGAGTGCATTTCCCACATCACTATTACAGTAACATTGCCACAGTAGTGAGAGCATTTCCCACATCACTATTACAGTAACATTGCCACAGTAGTGAGTGCATTTCCCACATCACTATTACAGTAACATTGCCACAGTAGTGAGTGCATTTCCCACATCACTATTACAGTAACATTGCCACAGTAGTTACAGTAGTGCATTTCCCACATCACTATTACAGTAACATTGCCACAGTAGTTACAGTAGTGCATTTCCCACATCACTATTACAGTAACATTGCCACAGTAGTTACAGTAGTGCATTTCCCACATCACTATTACAGTAACATTGCCACAGTAGTTACAGT
>NC_085004.1:1175420-1177920 GCF_963854185.1 Sardina pilchardus
AGCACTTTGTCCCTAAACACCTTTAAAACATTACAGCACTGTCCCTAAACACCTTTAAACAATACAGTATTGTACCTAAACACCTTTAAACAATACAGCACTATGTCCCTAAACACCTTTAGATATTACAGCACTATGTCCCTAAACACCTTTAAACAATACAGTATTGTACCTAAACACCTTTAAACAATACAGCACTATGTCCCTAAACACCTTTAGATATTACAGCACTATGTCCCTAAACACCTTTAAACATTACAGTATTGTACCTAAACACCTTTAAACATTACAGCATATGTCCCTAAACACCTTTAGATATTACAGCACTGTCCCTAAACACCTTTAAACAATACAGTATTGTACCTAAACACACCTTAAACAATACAGCACTATGTCCCTAAACACCTTTAGATATTACAGCACTATGTCCCTAAACACCTTTAAACATTACGACACTATGTCCCTAAACATAAACAATACAGCACTATGTCCCTAAACACCTTTAAACATTACAGTATTGTACCTAAACACCTTTAAACAATACAGCACTATGTCCCTAAACACCTTTAGATATTACAGCACTATGTCCCTAAACACCTTTAGATATTACAGCACTACGGTATGTCCCTAAACTGTTTGAACACCTGAGAAATGAGTTTGGGTCCATGCTGAATAGGAGCATGCGAAGGTAAGTTCTCTGTTAACAGTGGACTGGTTGTGTGTGTTGCTGGCTTCAGCTCGGAGGATGTCGGTGTGAGGGCGTGAGTGTGAGGGCATGGGTGCCCTCGTGAAGGGACTGACTGCGTGTGTATGTCTCGAGACCACAGACCAAGTGCTCAGGTCTTTTGGCGTTTGACCAAATCGGGAGCTCTTGGGGAGGCGTAGTAATTTACACGTGATTAAATGTATTTATGGGCATCATTCATTTCATATCGGCACCGTAAGAAAGTTGTTCACTTGTGTCAGGCATTTAAATTCATCAAGAGCCGAGGAGAACGAGCAGACACGAGCGCGGCTCCCTCCCGCCAGCAAAACAGAAACACGGTGCTGCCCGCGGGAACCCATTGAGGTCTCTCCCTCTCCCCCTCCCTCTCTCTCTCTCTCTCTCTCTCTCTCTCTCTCTCTCTATTTCTCTCTCTCTCTCTCTCTCCCTCTATTTCCCTTTCTCTCTCTCTCTCTCTCTCTCTCTCTCCCTCTATTTCTCTCTCTCTCTCTCTCTCTCTCTCTCTCTCTCTCCCTCTCCCTCTCCCTCTCGCTCTTCCCCTTTCACTCTGAGCTGCTGGGTCGCGCGCAACGTGCAGCGGGCGGACAAACGAGTCTGTTTAGTTCGCGAGAGCGCTCGTGTCTAGCAGCAGAGCTTCCGCCTTCCATGTGCGCTGCTGCATGGATGTGCTTCTCGCGCAGTCCAGCCAGTAACCGCGGTACGGCTCCTACAGCTCCGGCATGGCCAACCCTCCTCACGACCCGTTCTACTCCTCGCCGTTCGGACCCTTCTACCGGAGGCACGCGCCCTACATGGTGCAGCCAGAGTATCGGATCTACGAGATGAACAAGCGGCTTCAGTCGCGAGCAGAGGTGAGTTCGGAACAGCGTGGCTTCTTGCTTTCGTGTTGCTGTCATCATCATCCCAGACGCAGCGATCTTGTTTTGGGGAGTTGCAGACATCAGCACGCCACGCCGCCGTCGGTTGTTGTACGTTTTGTATTCAAATGCAGAAGCGCAAGTTAGGGCGACCCGCTGGAAATGCTCACTTGGTTCATCCGTTCGGTTGGCCTGCTTCACCTCAGTGCTTCAGCTCTACTTGATCCCCGGCAGTTGGAGTGGCTGTCGTGGCTGTCGTGGCTTACAGAACTTATTCATAAAGTCATCTGTGACGAGCTGACGGCTAGTAGCATTTCCTCAGGTTAAAGCTGTACGTGGGTATTTTTTGTGGGAAAGTTTTTTTTTTGGAAAGTCATGTGGTTGGAGTCATAACCAATGTTTTCCATTTCTGGACTTCAGATGAGCTACTTCTAAACCTCTGATGTCATAGCAAAGGTTGCTCTGCATTACAGTAAACTAATTGTTGTATCAAACACAAAGTTCATTGCTAGAAGTAGGCCTACGCTTATATGCCAAGGGTGTAATAGATTATAATAGTGTAGAATAGAACAGAGTGACAGAATGGAATGGAATGGAACAGAACATAATAGAACATAATAGAATAGAATAGAGTAGAATGGAACAGAACATAATAGAACATAATAGGATAGAATAGAGTGGAATGGAACAGAACATAATAGAATAGAATAGAGTAGAATGGAACAGAACATAATAGAATAGAATAGAGTAGAATGGAACAGATGACTTGGTGCTGTGACTGGAGCTCAACATGCATAACACCACATGACACAAAACACACATCATACTAAACATACACACCACAGCACAACACAACACAGCACACAGCACAACACAACATGCATAACACAACACAACATGGCACAGCACAACACAACAT
>NC_085004.1:1187920-1192920 GCF_963854185.1 Sardina pilchardus
GAGAGGCAGTCAGAGATGGAGAGAGGATTATAAGATGAGGTCAGATAGACTGCTGTGTGAGTTTTTAATCACACACACACACAAACACACACACACACACACACACAAACACACACACATTCAGAGCAATTGTGTTGGCTTGTTTGTTTGTTTGTCTCTCACCCTTCATGTACTGTGTGAACATTTGCACATGTGTGTATTTCTGTGTGCACATGTGTGTTTGTTTAAGTATGTTTCTAGGTGCGTGCGTGTGTGTGTGTGTGTGTGTGGGTGTGTGCGCGCTTTGATCCTCTATGCATCACCCTTGACACTTTTAAAGCAGTCAAATCCAGCAGTGAGACTTAATTCAACATAGTCACGAGTCGACTCACAAAACAATGTGTGTGTGTGTGTGTGTGTGTGGTATGTGTGTGGCGTGTGTGTGTGTGATGTGTGTGGTGTGTGTGTGTGTGTGTGTGTGTGTGTGTGTGTGTGTGTGTGTGTGTGTGTGTGTGTGTGTGTGTGTGTGTGTGTGTTAATCTGTTGTTGAATCTGCTGTGTTGAGCCTCTCCCGCTGCTGCAGAAGTGTTCAGAACACACCCCTCCTCCCCACACTGGAGTGTGTGTGTGTGTGTGTGTGTGTGTGTGTGTGTGTGCATTGTTGTAAATATTGACTGACAGACTTCTGCTGACTGTTTCAAATACAGAGTCTGATTCTGAATGGATCTCCATATCGCTCTCAATGTGTTGGGACTTACCATGTGTCTGGTGTGTGTATGTTCTGGCCCACAGCAGAGTGATCATCTATCTATGTGTGTGTGTGTGTGTGTGTGTGTGTGTATTGTCATACAGTAGAGTGATAACTAGACTGATTGCAATTGTCTGACTGGCTGGCTGATTCCAATTTCCAATTTCTCTAGAGTTTGACCTGCCAGATGCAGATTTAATTTCTTCTAACCACTTCAGAGCACACACAAAGATTCATTTTCTATCTTTTCTTTAATAGAACATCTTAACATGGAATCAACTTATCAATAATGGAATGGCTGTTAAAAAATGAAACAGGTGAACAGGCAGATTCTTCCTCAAGTCTAACTTCAGCTGCATTATAGTATAAACTATAATGTTTCAGCTGCAATATAAACTCTAATGCTTCAGATGCAATATCAGACTATAATGCTTAAACTATAATGCTTCATGACTCAAAAACATGCGGCATGATGCGTTTGCATTGATGAGGGGCAAAAGTGGGAGCACATGAAGACAGGGGAGAAGTGCTATCGGTGACTGATGGCCGTACAGTATGTGTGAGATTAGGGAAACTAACTGATCGCCATACAGTACAGTATAGCCTACAGTATGTGTGAGATTAGGGAAACTAACTGATCGCCATACAGTACAGTATAGCCTACAGTATGTGTGAGATTAGGGAAACTAACTGATCGCCATACAGTACAGTATAGCCTACAGTATGTGTGAGATTAGGGAAACTTTCAGAAACAACTGAAACAGTATTCAGCACATCCGTTTTCTTCATTGTACTGTACATCAAAAGTAACTTTAACTTTTGCTTGCCCTTCTAATATCATATGTTCCCTTCCAGTCATAACCCTAGTCTAGGTGCAGTAGGTAGTTTGAGCATTGTGTTAAGTGGAGTAGAACTGCTAGGCCTCCTCTGCATCTCACTGCTCATCGACGTGTTAGCAGAGCCACAGAAAGAGAGAGTTGCGACACTCTGATGTTGCCGCCACACGATCAAAAGTTCCAAAAAAACAGCGCTGAATGGCTGAATGGCAGGAGGGTGGGATGTACTTCTAGATGCTGGAAGGTGTAATCAATTAACTCATTGACTACTGACCAAGAGATTGGCTGTAAATAGTTCCAAAAGTCCCATAGCGAGGAAATAGCCTGGAAGAAGTGCTGCCATTTTTTCCTATGGAGGTCTATGGGAGTGTCGCCACTCTGTTTTATCTACCGCTCTGCGTGTTATTATCATGTAAGATTGCTAAACTTTGAGTCTTTTTTTATGTCGCAGTCGCTTAAATCCATTCAGCTGTGATTGAGGTTCAGCTGTTGACACTCAATTAGTGTTGAAGCAATGAAGTGACCTCTTAGTAAATCCCCCCCATTTCACTCTCTGCAAGGTCAAGGTCAAGGTCAAGGTTAGATTTACACAGACTGCACACAGAAGAACTGGGTACTGGGTATTTCACAAGATGTCGCCACTGTGTAAACTAACTTCCTCTGGAACAGCTCAGTCTACAGGAAAGACAGAAACAGGAAGATGTTTTACCCTGCCAATTAAGGCATCATTAACATCAACTAGGCCAGACACCTGGACACTGTGAAATTGGCTCATTAGCGTTTTGTTTGTACATCCAGGCCTTAGTGTTGGTCTTTGCTAGCTTCTTCAAACTTTGCAACTCAGCTGAGTGATGTTGATTGAAGTGCGGCATGTGAGTGCATTTGACCGAATACAATCGGCATGTCTCAAACCGACTGACTGTGACTGTATTCTGTCTTACAGGAGAGTGATAACCCATGTGTATATGTGTGTGTGTTGTCTTCTACAGGAGAGTGATAACCCATGTGTATATGTGTGTGTGTTGTCTTCTACAGGAGAGTGATAACCCATGTGTATATGTGTGTGTGTTGTCTTCTACAGGAGAGTGATAACCCATGTGTATATATGTGTGTGTGTGTCTACAGGAGAGTGATAACCCGTGTGTATATGTGTGTGTGTTGTCTTCTACAGGAGAGTGATAACCCGTGTGTATATGTGTGTGTGTTGTCTTCTACAGGAGAGTGATAACCCATGTATATATGTGTGTGTGTCTACAGGAGAGTGATAACCCATGTATATATGTGTGTGTGTCTACAGGAGAGTGATAACCCGTGTATATATGTGTGTGTGTTGTCTTCTACAGGAGAGTGATAACCCGTGTGTATATGTGTGTGTGTTGTCTTCTACAGGAGAGTGATAACCCATGTGTATATGTGTGTGTGTTGTCTTCTACAGGAGAGTGATAACCCGTGTGTATATGTGTGTGTGTTGTCTTGTACAGGAGAGTGATAACCCATGTATATATGTGTGTGTGTTGTCTTCTACAGGAGAGTGATAACCCGTGTGTATATGTGTGTGTGTTGTCTTGTACAGGAGAGTGATAACCCATGTATATATGTGTGTGTGTTGTCTTCTACAGGAGAGTGATAACCCGTGTGTATATGTGTGTGTGTGTCTACAGGAGAGTGATAACCCGTGTGTATATGTGTGTGTGTTGTCTTCTACAGGAGAGTGATAACCCGTGTGTATATGTGTGTGTGTTGTCTTCTACAGGAGAGTGATAACCCGTGTGTATATGTGTGTGTGTTGTCTTCTACAGGAGAGTGATAACCCATGTATATATGTGTGTGTGTTGTCTTCTACAGGAGAGTGATAACCCGTGTGTATATGTGTGTGTGTTGTCTTCTACAGGAGAGTGATAGCCCGTGTGTATATGTGTGTGTGTTGTCTTCTACAGGAGAGTGATAACCCGTGTGTATATGTGTGTGTGTGTGTGTTGTCTTCTACAGGAGAGTGATAACCCGTGTGTATATGTGTGTGTGTTGTCTTCTACAGGAGAGTGATAATCTCTGGTGGGACGCCTTTGCCACGGAATTCTTTGAAGAGGACGCCACACTCACTCTTTCCCTCTGCCTAGAAGATGGCCCCAAGAGATACAGTAAGGCACACACACACACACACACACACACACACACACACACACACACACACTAGGGATGGGCATAATTAATCGACGATCGAGGATTGATCATTAAGAATTTTGTTGATAACATACATTTGTAAGCGATTAAAGGGATATTCCGCCATTTTTGGAAATACGCTCATTTTCCACCTCCCCTCGAGCAAAACAATCGATATTTACCTTGTTCCCGTTCATCCAGCCATTCTGTGAGTCTGGCGATACAACTTTTAGCTTCAGCCTAGCATAGATCACTGAATCGGATTAGACCATTAGCTTCTCGCCTGCTAGCTTCATGTTTAAAAGTGACTAAGATTTCTGATAATTTTCCCATTTAAAACGTGTCTCCTCTCAAGTTAGAAAGTGCAATAAGACCAACTGAAAATGAAACCTGGCGTTTTTCTAGGCTGATTTGACATGGAACTACACTCTCATCTGGCATAATAATCAAGGCAACTTGCAAACGTACCATAGGCGCAGTGATATCGTACGCAGCATCTGAAAATAGTCCCCATAGACATCAAGCAGTAGTAGTGCCAGTAGCTGCAAGTTGCCTTGATTATTACGCCAGATGAGAATGTAGTTCCATGTCAAATCAGCCTAGAAAAACGGCAGGGTTCATTTTCAGTTGGTCTTATTGCACTTTCTAACTTGAGAGGACACACGTTTTAAATGGGAAAATTACCAGAAATATTAGTCACTTTTAAACATGAAGCTAGCAGGCGAGAAGCTAATGGTCTAATCCGATTCAATGATCTATGCTAGGCTGAAGCTAAAAGTTGTATCGCCAGACTCACAGAATGGCTGGATGAACGGGAACAAGGTAAATATCGATTGTTTTGCTCGAGGGAAGGTGGAAAATGAGCGTATTTCCACAAATGGCGGAATATCCCTTTAAACTATTGTAGGTTGCGTTGCGTAGTTAAACATTTTACCAGCCGGGGGAAGTGTTTGACGCCATTCTCAGTTACCTGCGAGTTTCCGTTTTGATTTCTGTAGTAGGCTAATCATGAAGAGGTCACGGTGAAGTGTGGCATGGGACCATTTACATTTTTAAAGTGACTTAGTTTGCTGCAAACACTATAATGACGTGTATTGTTATGGTTATGCTAGCAGACGCCTTTATCTAAAGTAGGCTACAACACGGCCATAACTCAAACTATAGCCTATGACTTGACTAAGTATAGCGGTGGATCCTGTAACGTTATTTACCAAACTGGTAATGAATCTCACTACGAAGAAAAGAAGCAGCTGTTAGTGAGATTCTACCAGTCTGGT
>NC_085004.1:1197920-1200420 GCF_963854185.1 Sardina pilchardus
TCTCTCCATCTCTCTGTCTCTCTCTCTCTCTCTCCATCTTCTTGGCTGTGCATGTTGGCATGCTTCCTAGGTGTGCTGTGCTGGGTCTTAATGCTGTAATTAGCGCGGCGTTAATTATTTGTAAATTGCGTGTTTGGGTGCACATCACTTGAGAAGCATATGTTGAACAGCATGCTCACCAACACTAGCAACCGCCTGATCCTACTGGAACTACTCCACACACACACACACACACACACACACACACACACACACACACACACACACACACTGCCTGATCCTCATCTGGAGCTACTCCCCCCCCACACAGACAAACACACACACACACACACACACACACACACACACACACACACACACACACACACACACACACACACACACACACACACACACACACAGAGCATCCTTCGTCTGACCAAAACACGAATGGCTGTTTTCGGTTTGTGTTTTAAAGGTGTCTTGTAAACAGACGTGATATGGATATGAGCGGTAGCTTCTCTTCAACTGGAGTGAGCTCAGGTCATGTGCATGAATAGCCATCGTTGCTCACCTGGTCGTCATTGTGTACGGCTCACCTGGTCATCATTGTGTAAAGCTCACCTGGTCGTCATTGTGTAAAGCTCACCTGGTCATCATTGTGTACGGCTCACCTGGTCGTCATTGTGTAAAGCTCACCTGGTCGTCATTGTGTACGGCTCACCTGGTCGTCATTGTGAAAAAGCTCTCAAGGTCTCATAGCGTGTCCATGGAGCAAGTCCACACTGAGTTTCCCAGCAGCCTCACATGTTGTGGGCGAGTTCAATTCGGCCTCCAGGCCAGTTTTAAAGGAATACGCCACCCAAAAATGAAATTAAGCCAGTCTCGGTCACCCCCAGAGTTAGAACAGTGAAAAAAACCCGGTTAAAATCCGTCCGGGTTTTGTCCTGCTTTGGGAGCAGCGTTTTTAGCTTTAGCTTAGCACAGTTGCTGTAAATGAAGGGAGTCAGTTAGCACGTCCTCCAAAAAAAGTGACCGAGACATTTTTTTTTTTTTTTTTAATATATCTTGGGAGACGTGTGTTCAAAACGAGTACAAATCATAATGTAAAATCGAACGAGGCTATTACCTGGACAGACATTTACTTGGATCTATATTCGGCCTCATCACAGGCGAAGCACCGCTAAATAGGCGCAAATTCTCATGCAGCACTTGAAAACTCCCAACTTCTAGATTCGACTGGAACTTCACGGGATGGGTTTCAAGTGCTGCTGCGTGAGAACTTTGCGCCTATCTAGCGGTGCTTCGCCTGTGATGAGGCTGAATATAGTTCCAAGTAAATATCTGTCCAGGTAATAGCCTCGTTCAATTTTGCATTATGATTTGTACTCGTTTTGAACACACGTCTCCCAAGATATTTTTTTTTTTTTTTTAACCCTTATGTTGTCCTTGGGGTCAATTTGACCCCAAGCAGTGTTTAACATCATAAAATATATGGTTCACTTTTTTTGTTTTGCTTCAAGTTTCATGACTTTTCCTCATTTGAAGGGTACAACAGAGTAAACATGAAATTTGCACAAAAATATGTTTCCAATGTCCTGTAAAAAAAATAGTTACGTTGGTGGTATTGGGGTCAATTTGACCCCATTTTTATGAAACATGATGAAAATGAATATTTGACAAATTATGGATATTATTATTGTAATAGTATGAGAACATGTAGCTATTATCATTATTTCATATACAAGTACATATTACATATAAGTTATTTTGGCAGGTCTGAAAAAGTCCAAAAAGTCAGCCTTTGGGCTGTTGACACTGGATTGGCCATATTGCCAGTCAGGGTTCCAGGGTTCATAAAGGGGTGTGGGGGGGTGGGATTGTTTTGTAGGGCTTTTGATAGTGGTTATTACACTCTTGTTAAGTACCTACCACAAAAAAAATTGGGTAAAAAAAATCATTTTAATCATTTTTGAGAGTTTTTTGTAGCTGGGGTCAAATTGACCCCAAGGACAACGAACGTCGTAAGATTTTAGGACAACATGAGGGTTAAATGTCTCGGTCACTTTTTTTGGTGGACGTGCTAACTGAAATCAATGATAACACATTACTACTGTACGTTTACTCTCCTCGCTCTCCTCTCCTCTCTCTCTCTCTCTCTCTCTCCCTCCCTCCCTCCTCTCCTCGCTCTTCTCTTCTCTCCTCTCCTCTCCTCGCCTTTCCTCTCTCTCCCTCTCTTCTCTTCTCTCCTCTCCTCTCCTCTCCTCTCCTCTCCTCTTTTCTCCTCTCCTCCTCCAGCGATCGGAAGGACGCTCATCCCTCGTTACTTCAGTACGGTGTTTGAGGGCGGAGTCTCAGAGCTGCACTATGTGCTGCATCACTCCAAAGAGTCGTTCCACAACGCCAGCGTCACCATCGACTGCGACCACTGCACCATGGTCACCCAGCACGGCAAGCCCATGTTCACTAAGGTACACACACACACACACACACACACACACACACAAACACACACACACAC
>NC_085004.1:1202920-1207920 GCF_963854185.1 Sardina pilchardus
CTCTCTCTCTCTCTCTCCCTCTTACTCTCCCTCCCTCTCTCACTCTCTCTCTCCATCTCTCTCTCTCTCACACTCACACAACCTCTCTCTTCCTATCTCTTTCTCTCTCTCCTCTCCACACACAATCTCTCTCTCTCTCTCTCTCTCTCTCACACACACAACCTCTCTCTTCCTATCTCTTTCTCTCTCTCCTTTCCACACACAATCTCTCTCTCTCTCTCGCTCTCTCTCACACACACAGTGTCTCTCCCTCTCTTTCTCTCTCTCTCTCCGTCTCACTTTTTCTCTCTTGTTCTCTCCTTTGCCCTCTTTGTCTCCCTCTCTCCTACTCTCCCTCTCTCAATCTCCTGCTCTCACTCTTTCCCTCGTTCTTTTCTCGCTCATAATATCTCACTTTCTTCACTCTCCCTTTTACTCTCTCTCTCTTCATCTCTCTTTCTCTCTCTCTTCCTCTCTTTTTCTGTCTCTCACTCCCTCTCTTTCTCTCTGTTCCCCCCCCCCCCCCCCCTCCCCCGCCCCACACACACACACACACACACACACACCCATGGCTGATCCCCTGGGACCCGCTGGCTGTGTGTGTGTGTGTGTGTGGGTGTGTGTGTGTGTGTGTGTGTGTGTGTGTGTGTGTGGTGTGTGTGTGTGTGTGTGTGGGACCTGCTGGCTGTGAGCTCTGATTAGAGTGTGTCTGCCGGGATTACATCTCTCCCGTTGCCATGCCAACTAATCAGCTGATGCTCCCCCTCCTCTTCCTCTGGTTGCCACAGCAACAGAATATAGGGACCCCGAGCAGCACAAGCCTGCAAGTGTGTGTGTGTGTGTGTGTGTGTGTTTTGGTTTTGGTTTTGTGTGTGTGTGTATTGTTTTTGTTTGTCCGGTGTGTGTGTGTGTGGTCCTTCAGTAGCTGTAGGAGAGATGCTGGGAGATGTTTGTTTGTGTGTGTTTGTGTTTGTGTTGGTGTTGTTGTACTTGCAGTTGTACAGCAGTTGTGCTGTGCCCTGTTGTCAGGGAAGAGCAGAATGAGATGTGTGTGTGTGTGTGTGTGTGTGTGTGTGTGTGTTTGTTTGGTCTCTCTTTAGACCTGTGCCTCTTCTCTCTACACTCTCAGTTCTTAAAAGGTATGTGGGCAGTTAATGTGTTAGATGTTTCTGATAGGCTCTGTTACCTGGGCCAATGGTTGGGGTGCCGTCCCCTTCCGGGGGAGTGATGTGTGTGTTGTGGGGGGAATCAGTGTGGAGATTATGAGGAGACGTGTGTGAGTTGGGCTCCTATATTCTGTACATGTCAAAGAGTTCTTGTGGCGTGACTGTGGCCGACAACAGTCATTATTAAAAGTACCAGTTTGTGATAACAGAGCTCAGCAGCCTGACATGACTTTTAGTTTAGTATTATCAGGTGTGCTGTCTATAGATAATCAAATCAAATCAATCAATCTGTGTGTGTGTGTGTGTGTGTGTGTGTGTGTGTGTGTGTGTGTGTGTCAGGTCTGTACAGAGGGCCGTCTGATGGTGGAGTTCACGTTTGATGACCTCATGCGTATTAAGATGTGGCACTTCTCCATCCGGCAGCACCGGGAGCTCATTCCACGCAGTATCCTCGCCATGCACGTGAGTATGAGGTCATCAACAAGCGCCCCGCACCTTACGCGTCATCCCCACTCAGCAGGAGTCACACAACAGCCAGAGAAATCTTTAGTGCAGAAGTGAAAATGTCATGTTGTCCTGGCAACGCAATTTACAGTTCTAAACAACCAAACTGCAAATGGCATTTTCTATTGCCTCACTGTGTTGTTTTTTCTAAATGAAAAAATATATACTAGTTTAAGCGGTGAAAATCACTATCAGGTCGAGGCATTTATGTAATCTTCTGGTTCGCACTAGCATGAAAAACAAAGTTTATAATGAACAGTAAGATGGGCTAATCTATGATTACATAAAGTTAGCTAATGTCAACTCGTAAATTAATTCATGTAAAAACGTTCCTTTTTCAATAAAACAGTCATCTGGCATACTATTCACATTGTTAATTTGGTTTGTTTAGAACTGCGGTTGCTTCAGAAACATGACATCACACTTACACACTCTATTGTGTGTGATCTACAACAGCAATAATCAGCATTCAGGGGACATGTTAGCATTCAGGATACCTGCTAGCATTCAGGAAACATGTTAGCATTCAGGAAACCTGTTAGCATTCAGGATATACTTTAGCATTCAGGAGGCCTGTTAGAATTCAGGAGGCTTGCACAGTGATTGGCCAAACTTCACAGAACTCAGTGGGCTTAAAACCCAATTTCATTTTGGGCGACATCAAAGACCATCCTCAGATGAAAGAAAAAGACCTTTGTTTAGAGGGCAAATACGTAACAGCGAACAACAAGGTCAAGTGGCTAATAACAAGGTCAAGGGGCTAATCTGCTAAATCTCCAGAGAACATACTGTATAGTGAATGAGTACACATATGGACACACACAATACTGTCTCATCTCTACAGGATGCCATGATGTAATGATATCACATAATGATACCCCCCCCCCCCCCCCCCCCCTCTTAGGCCCAGGACCCTCAGGCTCTTGAGCAGCTTTCCAAAAACATCACCAGGATGGGCCTAACCAACTTCACTCTCAACTACCTCAGGGTAAGAACACACAGACACACACACACACACACACACACACACACACACACACACACACACACACACACACACACATATATCACCAGGATGGGCCTAACCAACTTCACTCTCAACTACCTCAGGGTAAGATCACACATACACACACACACACACACATATACTATCACTATGATTTATCATCTGATATATCATTTTACCCTCATGCCCACAAAGTTTATACAGTATTTAAAACAAAGGTGTGTGTGTGTGCATGCGTGTTTGCATGTGCGTGTGTGTGTGTGTGTGCGTGTGTGTGTGTGTGCGTGTGTGTGTGTGTGTGTGTGTGTGTGTTTCTCTGTAGTTGTGCGTTATCCTGGAGCCCATGCAGGAGTTGATGTCGAGGCACAAGACGTACAGCCTGAGTCCACGCGACTGCCTCAAGACCTGCCTGTTCCAGAAGTGGCAGAGGATGGTGGCCCCTCCAGGTGGGACACACACACACACATATACAGTATAGACACACACACACACACACACACACATATATACAGTATAGACACACACACACACACACACACACACACACACACACACATATATACAGTATAGACACACACACACACACACACATATATACAGTATAGACACACACACACACACACTCATATATACACACACTCACACACAGACATACACGCGTGCACACACAAAGACACACACACAGAGGGGCAGATGTACGAACGCTTTTGCGCCCGCTTCAGGCGTATTTGTTTCGCAACGTGCGTATAAAAAGATGGCCAGGTATGTACTAACAAGCCGCAATGAGGTGAAGGCGCAGACTGCCTGTCGCGGGAGCTGAGAATGGCAAATTGCGCTTCTCCGTCTCATGCATATGGATTTATGGGAGTGTCAGATGATAGTATGAGGTTTGTGTAAAAAGTTGGGAGGAGAAACGTTACATGCGCCTAATTATGTATTCCCCTGTATGTACTAAAACTGCCCGTGAAAGCGCACGTCTATTTTGCGCCTAAATATTTCCGCCTTGTAAAAGCAGGTGTTAAATGCGGTTTGCCGTTAAATGCATCGATAAGAGAATCATTCAATGACAACAAAATCGCTAATTAGACCACCAGTTTTGCGTCTTTGTACTACATCAAAAGCAACCTTAACTTTTGGTGGCCTTTCGAACGTCTACTTTCACTTTCATGCCATCCGCTTAAAGTTTCCTACTTGTTAGATTTGATTAATCTTCCATAGCCTACGTGCACAAGTAAGCCTAGTTTGAGAATAACTACTGCTCTTCATTATCTTCCTGCTTGTTGACATTATGCATTGTATTATTTCATGATCGCTAAACGTCGGATTCCTTTTAATGTTGTCATCAGTTAACTTCATTCAACTGCGCTTCTGACTGAAGTGTCGTTCAGTTGTTGTCCTTTGCAAACTGCGTTAGGGGGCGGAGAACGGCGCAGATTACACAACGAATTTCAGGATTGGTAAATAGGACGTAAACTGAAGTATCATAGCGTGTGCTTTCTGCGTGTTGGCCTTGGCGTAAAGAACGCTACGATCGCCATTCTAAGTACATCTGGCCCTGAGTCTTTGCTCATGTGGGTGGAGTTATGCTCGTATGGGTGGGGCCATATTTGTGTGGGTATGGCTATAACCATGTGGGTGGAACCGTTGTTCACGTGGGTGGGGTTATATATATGTGGGTGGAGTCTCTGCTCATGTGGGTGTGGTTCTGCTCATGTGGAATGATCAGGATTTGGGGTTTAATGAGACTAATATGCTCATGAACCATCTTCCAGATGTGAGAAGTACTACTCATCAAATGTATTTCATCATGTTTTACACCCTCTCAGACAGACACATTCTCGTTCTGATAAATACACACACACACACACACACACACACACACAAGTTGATGAATGCCCCTTCCTGTGGATATGATTGCAGCTGGACCCCCTCAGAACTTCAAATCGGAGATATTCTCCTCCAATCACAAGAAAGGTACTCTTCTCTCCTCCTGGCCTCGTGTCACACACACACACACACACACACACACACACACACACACACACAGCGCATTGGGGACCTGTATTCTAGCTGCTCACGCACACACACAGACACACACACACACACACACACACACACACACTCAACTCAACTCACTCACTTGCTCTCTCTCACACACACACGCGCGACACAAACACACACAGGCAGAGCATGAAATACATTTGGTCATGAATGCCCAACCACTATTTCATCCTAGAAAGAATGGGGGGGGGGGATAATATGCCATTTGGGAACTAATCCAGTTAAGACTGAAACATGACTAATGCTGATGCAGTATATCTTACAAAGGTGTTTGGTGTATATCA
>NC_085004.1:1215420-1217920 GCF_963854185.1 Sardina pilchardus
AGCCATATTGGCAGCTTCACTCCTTAGTTTACTATGGATTACTATGGATTTACTCCCGCCTATTAGTGTGTTCCTGTTACTTAGTTTTTTACCTTCTTGGTCGTATGTTGCTGTGTAGTGGGGTGTACTGTAACAGCGCCACCCATGGTCGCAAGAGGAAAAGAATCGCTAATACTAAATTCTGCTTCTTGTCTTCTGCATCTGAATGAATGGATATTACGCTCGGTGCGCCACCAATATGGCGGCTATATTCCTAGAATGCAAGGCTTGTCCCCGAGCCCTATTACTTATGGCCCTTTGGTTTCTCACAGGCATGGTCGTTGTTGCTCATAACACATTAGCACCCTGCTAATGAATGACGTCATTGACACGTTTGAAAGGCTTTTTACAGCAATTGAGGGACTTAAAAATCTAATACTCAGCCGTGTGTATTTTCCTTGACCCCCCTTTCACATGCAATATTCCGATTTCTACACAAAAAAAATGATATCCAAAGAAAAGTGGATTTTAGGAGAAACTCTATTCACCTCCATTCATTCTCCACTTGCTCGCAATCGCCCTCTAGTCGCAGTACCATGCGGAAGTATTCAGCGAGTGGTCGTTCACCCCTTAGAAATCGTCAACACACCCCCCTCCCCGAGTCAGGTGACGCCAACTAGTTAGTGCTGTCCAAATGTAGGTAGGGACGCATACTGAGGAGCAAGCTAACTGAGACGTTACTGGAGAGAAGGTACTATCCAGTGTGCACGCTTGACTTTTGGACACAGCCAGAGACACAACAAACACAGGAACACATGGCACAGGGAACAGGAAGTAATAGAGACAACAGGAAGTCACCAGATGGAAAAGACACTAAACAGAGAAAACAGACCCTTAGGCTACCTAGTGAGGTAGTTAACAATAAATGCCCTTTTCTCCCTTGCCTCATCACCAGTAAATGCCCTTTTTTGCCCTGCTTCACCAGTAAATGCCCTTTTCTCAGCTGCTCCCTCCAGGTATTGCACCCTGTGTGTCACTCTCTCTCCCTCTTTACATACATACAAATGTTTTGTAAGGAAGTAGTTATAAACCTTTATACTAATACATAACGCAAACAAGCCCAGTGGGACCATTTCTGCAAATTTGCATCATGGCCTGTCGCTGTGCAGTAGGACAGGGCAGTAGGACAGTGGGACAGGGTCGTGGTAAATACAGCAGATTTACAACATGGCCTGTCGCTGTGCAGTGGGACAGGGCCGTGGTAAAAGACTGAGTGAATAAATGTGGGCAAATGCAAATGTTTATGTGGACAAAAAGATGCTTATTATTATGGCCCTCTCCACTTACACTACCTGTTCCTGTTCTCACCAGTTTCAGCTTGTTCTCTCTCCCTCTCTCTCCTTCTCTCTCTCTCTCTCTCTCTCTCTCTCTCTCTCTCTCTCTCTCTCTCTCTCTCTCATTACATTACATTACATATGGCTGACACTTTTTAACCAAAACGACTTACAACATGGTAAAAACATTTAAAGCTTTTAAGAGCAGTTCTTACAGTACAACAAAGTGCATCAATGAGTGTAATAAGTGCATCAATGAGTGAACCAATAATACTGTATAACAACTACAACAACTAAATAAATGCTAACTCATTAACATGTATTCATCTATTAAATATGTACTGTATGTATTTAAATAATATATAATAATATACCTTCCTAGAGACTAGGCCATAGCTTGTTTTGTGCCATATTAACTTGATACACCTTCTAACTGAGCGTAAAATATACTGTACACTATATTGAATTTCAATTTCAATTTAATTTCGCTTATAGAGCGCCAAAACATTACACATGTCTCATGGCGCTTTACAGAGTGTTAGACATTCAAAGAGAGCCCATGAGTAACAGGGGCAAGGAAAAACTCCCTAGAATTGGAGATACATATAGGAAGAAACCTCAGACAGATCCACGACTCAAGGGCCCAACCCATCTGCCTTGGGTCAGTTACAGTACAGTCATTTGTAGTTTGAAAGTTACAATGACAATGAAAGTTCAAATAGTCCAGTGTAGGGAATAAATTGTCCATTAGTAATCCATAGTTATTCGGAAAGTGATGGGTCGCTGGGATGCGTGGGCCAAAGATTCGGGCAGGGAACCACAGCAGGCGATGGTAGGGCAGGGATGGCGAAGGCAATGGCGATAGGGCAGTCAGAGGGATGTGACTTCAGGTGTGATGAGGGACAGGCACAGAGATGGTTGATGGCTGGTAATGGTTTACCTCACAGGTGAGGTATACTGCCCTACAAAGCAGAAAGGCAGTAACTGCATTTTTGGTCGAAAATTAGTTATTATAATTTTCATGACATTAAAGTTGTTATGAAGATTGATAAGTACCAAAAATAAGCTAATGTAAAGTAAAAAAATAAATAAACCTCCAATAACTGCTACATTAACTACAACCATAAGGCTAAGCAACAGCATAACTTTAAAATGTTTTTTTTTTTTCAGTTTGCACTCTGCATAGT
>NC_085004.1:1222920-1235420 GCF_963854185.1 Sardina pilchardus
CCAGCTTATGCTGGTAGCTGGTTTTAGCTGGTTTTAGCTGGTCTTTGCTGGTTTTCTTCCCGCTATTGCTGGCCTTTGCTGGTGTAGCTGGTTAGGCCACCAGCTACACATGCTGGCATGACCATCTGAGGAAGCTGGGCGTGCTGGTGTTACCAGCCTGTCGTGTGGGATACAACTGGTTTAAGAGGGTCATGCTGGCGACCAGCCTGTCAAGCTTGACAAAGATGGTCAAGCTGGTTTTCAAGAATGACCAACATAAGCTGACGTGGCCAGTAAAAAACAGCAATGTAGACCAGCAACACCAACTAAAATGACCAGCTTGAGGTGGTACGACAATCAAAACCAGCTGAATTACCATCGTAAGCTGGGTAAACCAGCTGAGGGTGTGTTTTCGCGAGGGTTTTGCTGGTCTTGCTGGTTAACCATCATAGGGTGGTCAAATAAGCTGGTTAACAAGCTGGTCAACCAGCAAACCACCTTTAGCTGGTCAGGCTGTTTTTTTCAGCAGATAACATGGCTGCCATGTTGCTGGGGGCAAACACTTTACCGTTTATTTGCAAAACACTTGCCGGCCACCAGCGATCAGTGATTGCTGCCCCCACCAAGATTGCGGCGCTATTTACATACATTCTGGAAATTCAACTATTTGAGCACTTCATATGGATCCACAGGGCTGCACATCTGATAGTCTGTGGTGTAGTCTAGTTAGCTGTAGTGGGTATACTGCGGTGTAGTTAGCTGTAGTGGGTATACTGTGGTGAAGTGGCTGTAGTGGGTATTCTGTGGTGTAGTCTAGCTAGCTGTAGTGGTATACTGTGGTGTAGTCTAGTTAGCTGTAGTGGGTATACTGTGGTGTAGTCTAGTTAGCTGTAGTGGGTATACTGTAGTGTAGTCTAGTTAGCTGTAGTGGGTTTTCTGTGGTGTAGTGTAGATAGCTGTAGTGGGTATACTGTGGTGTAGTCTAGTTAGCTGTAGTGGGTATACTGTGGTGTAGTCTAGTTAGCTGTAGTGGGTATACTGTGGTGTAGTAGTTAGCTGTAGTGGGTATACTGTGGTGTAGTAGATAGCTGTAGTGGGTATACTGTGGTGTAGTCTAGTTAGCTGTAGTGGGTATACTGTGGTGTAGTAGTTAGCTGTATAGCGGGTATTCTGTGGTGTAGTAGTTAGCTGTAGTGGGTATTCTGTGGTGTAGTAGTTAGCTGTAGTGGGTATACTGTGGTGTGGTCTAGTTAGCTGTCGTGGGTATACTGTGGTGTAGTAGTTAGCTGTAGTGGGTATTCTGTGGTGTAGTCTAGTTAGCTGTAGTGGGTATACTGTGGTGTAGTAGTTAGCTGTAGTGGGTATACTGTGGTGTAGTTAGCTGTAGTGGGTATACTGTGGTGTAGTCTAGTTAGCTGTAGTGGGTATACTGTGGTGTAGTAGTTAGCTGTAGTGGGTATACTGTGGTGTAGTTAGCTGTAGTGGGTATACTGTGGTGTACTGTAGTCTAGTTAGCTGTAGTGGGTATACTGTGGTGTAGTCTAGTTAGCTGTAGTGGGTATACTGTGATGTAGTTAGCTGTAGCGGGTATTCACTGTGATCAACCCCAAATGTTAACATGTACATGTATCCTTGCCTATTCTAAGTGGGCATACTGAGATGGTGATGCTTTTTAAGTGGGTATAGTGTGTATCACAAACTACACCACTGCTAATAGCAATATAGTCACTAATGCATAGAGCTGCACAGGGCTGTTTATCTGATAGCAATATAGTCACTAATGCATAGAGCTGCACAGGGCTGTTTATATGACAACAGGCCTAATATAAAGACATGATGAAGATGATATTCATTTGATTTCAGAGTCGGAGACCCCTCCCCCCACTGCCAAAACAGCAGGTACAGAACTACCTCGGTCATACTGTAGTCTGATGTCACTCATTAACAGAACTCCACAGGGCCGTTTATAGTCACTTGTTTATACACGGCGTGTCGTCCAGTATCCCTCACACAGTCACTTGTGTATAGAGCTCCACAGGGCTGTTCATCTGAATAAAGTCACTTGTGTATAGAGCACCACAGGGCTGTTTATCTGAATAAAGTCACTTGTGTATAGAGCACCACAGGGCTGTTTATATGACAGGATGTCTAATATAAAGTCATGATGACAATATGCTTTTGATTTCAGAGTCGGAGACCCCTCGCCCCAGTGCTATGCTAGCAGGTACAGAACTACCCCGGTCATACTGTAGTCTGTTGTCACTCATTAATAGAACTCCACAGGGCTGTTCATCTGAATAAAGTCACTTGTGTATAGAGCACCACAAGGCTGTTTATCTGACAGTTGGTCTAATATAAAGTCAATAGAAGAATAGAATAGAATATATACTTTTTTGATCCCGTGAGGGAAATTCAGTTCTCTGCATTTAACCCAATTTAACCGAATTAGTGAACACACAGCACACAGTGAACACACAGTGAGGTGAATCACACAACCCAGAGCAGTGAGCTGCCTGCCCAACCAGCGGCGCTCGGGGAGCAGTGAGGGGTTAGGTGCCTTGCTCAAGGGCACTTCAGCCGTGGTAGGTGCCTTGCTCAAGGGCACTTCAGTCGGGGATCGAACTGGCAACCCTCCGGTTACAAGCCCGATGCGCTAACCAGTACACCACGGCTGCCCTAATGTCATGATGATGATGATGATGATATTCATTTGATTTCAGAGTCGGACGCCCTTCACCCCAGTGCTAAAACAGGTACAGAACTAGCCCAGTCACAGCAACACATGTACTGGAACAGGTCTTTCATCCTCTCGCATACATTACCCACAGTAATCAGAATCTCACACACGCACACGCACACACACAACGCAACACAACACAACACAACACAACACAACACAACACAACACAACACAACACAACACAACACAACACAACACACACACACATACACACACACACACACACACAGCCATTACCCACAGTAATCAGAAAGTAAAGATGGAGACGGGGATAGAGAGAGTGATGAGTGGAGAAAGGGATAGAGTGTGAGGAGTGGAGGAGTGGAGAAAGGGATAGAGAGAGTGGAGGAGTGGAGAAAGGATAGAGAGTGAGGAGTGTGGGAGGACAGAATCATGTAAAATAACGTTCACTGTGCTTTCTGTAAACAGGTTTCCTCCTCGATAGCACCATGGCTGCATCTGTTCATTCAGACCTGCTGATGGCCATCAGTCAGTCAGCATTTGCATAAAGAAATGGGCCATGGCCTACATTTGAACAAGTGACCACTTTTAAAAGTAGCCCAAAACCGGTCAGACACATTTTGAGTTGTCTTGCGAACAGACAAACAAACAACCAAACAGACAGACAAATAAACTCAGATTAAAACCTAACCTCCTTGGTGGAGGTCATAATAAACAGCCCGGAAAAATAACCAAACCTGTTATAAATACTGTAGTATGATACTGTAGTGTAAACAGCCCCCACTAGCCAGGCTAAACCTCCTCCATCAGTCTGGCTAAAGTAATACTAGACCTATGAGATTATATAGTAACACTAGACCAATGAGATTATATAGTAACACTAGACCTATGAGATTATATAGTAACACTAGACCTATGAGATTATATAGCTGCCTCTATTGTAGGGGTTAGAGCTGACACACTGTCCATATCAGAGATCTTATCCACATTAGACCATCGTCTCATCCACATTACCTGTTTGTGTTGGTGTTAGTGTTTGTGTTTCCACACAGGTGTGGACGATTGAATAGCGGAACCATCTTGTACAGATGACCTATAAGTCCATGTTCCCTGATTCATTGTGCTCATATCAATGAGCCACGTGCTTCCCTTTTCCACCTACACACCATCCACTCAGCTACTGACACTGATGTGCTGCACTCAGCTACTGACACTGATGTGTGTGTGTGTGTGTGCTGCACTCAGCTACTGACATTGATGTACTGCACTCAGCTACTGACACTGATGTGTGTGCTGCACTCAGCCACTGACACTGATGTGTGTGCTGCACTCAGCCACTGACACTGATGTGTGTGCTGCACTCAGCTACTGACACTGATGTGTGTGTGTGTGTGTGTGTAGTGCACTCAGCTACTGACACTGATGTGTGTGCTGCACTCAGCTACTGACACTGATGTGTGTGTGTGTGTGTAGTGCTCTCAGCTACTGACACTGGTGTGTGTGTGTGTGTGTGTGTGTGTGTGTGTGTGTGTGTACTGCACTCAGCTACTGACACTGATGTGTGTACTCTGTATCACATTCTTGTATCTCATGCTTAACCATGTAGATTAATTTGTGTTTGAAGTGATTGTCCTTTATTTGTGTGTGTGTGTGTGTGTGTGTGTGTGTGTGTGTGTGTGTGTGTGTGTGTGTGTGTATGTGTGTGTTTGTAGGGATGGTCCTTCCCATCTCAGTGTGTCTTGCTGCCATCCTAGTGTGTGTGTTAGTGGTAGGAGGGATACTCTACGTTTGCAAGAGGAAGAAACGCACACAAACAGGTCAGTCACCTGTACATTGCCTCTATCACACACACACATGCATGTGTGTGTGTGTGTGTGTGTGTGTGTGTACAGTATGTGTGTGTGTGTGTGTGTGTGTGTGTGTGTTGGTGGGGTGCTGCCCAAAATGCATATATGCTGATTATTTTTTTTTACTTGATGATAAACCAATCACGTGTCTGTTTGAGCTGATAAACAATCACGTGTGTGTGCTGATAAACCAATCACGTGTGTGTGCTGATAAACCAATCACGTGTGTGTGCTGATAAACCAATCACACGTGTCTGTTGATAAACCAATCACATGTGTGTGCTGATAAACAATCACGTGTGTGTGCTGATAAACCAATCACGTGTGTGTGCTGATAAACCAATCACACGTGTCTGTTGATAAACCAATCACGTGTGTGTGCTGATAAACCAATCACACGTGTCTGTTGATAAACCAATCACATGTGTGTTTTGACAGAGAGCACAATGGACCTGTCAGATCATCATACGCACACTGTACCAGGTCAGGTGATCACACACACACACACACACACACACACACACGTACACTCACGCACACGTACACACACACACACATACTAGCACAATAACATGTACACATATAGCACATTTATTCTTTGGATTTACTTTAATGTAATGGTCACATATAAATGTAATGTCTGAGATGATGCAGCATCCCTTGATGTCACATAATCCCCCATGTGGCCAGTTGCTCTCAGGTTCAGAGGTCACGTAACCCCCATGTGGCCAGTTGCCCTCAGGTTCAGAGGTCACGTAACCCCCCATGTGGCCAGTTGCCCTCAGGTTCAGAGGTCATGTAACCCCCCATGTGGCCAGTTGCCCTCAGGTTCAGAGGTCATGTAACCCCCCATGTGGCCAGTTGACCTCAGGTTCAGAGGTCACATAATCCCCCATGTGGCCAGTTGCCCTCAGGTTCAGAGGTCACGTAACCCCCGTGTGGCCAGTTGCCCTCAGGTTCAGAGGTCACGTAACCCCCGTGTGGCCAGTTGACCTCAGGTTCAGAGGTCACGTAACCCCCATGTGGCCAGTTGCCCTCAGGTTCAGAGGTCACGTAACCCCCGTGTGGCCAGTTGCCCTCAGGTTCAGAGGTCACGTAAACCCCCATGTGGCCAGTTGCCCTCAGGTTCAGAGGTCACGTAACCCCCCATGTGGCCAGTTGCCCTCAGGTTCAGAGGTCACGTAACCCCCAAGGGGGCAGCGAACGTTCTGAGAGTGTAGACAGTATGGCGGCCGCCATGCTAAAAAGTAGACCGTGGCTAGCTGGCCATTCCATTGAATCCTATGGGACGTAAGCGCCACTTTGACATCAAATAACGTTACAGCTGAAGCGTTTTAAGCCTTTATATGAACATTTTCTATTGTCGGAGTGCATACTACATTGTGAAATTGGCGTCATAATCTCGTAACTGTTTATCGGCAGAGTAATAAACTTTTTTCCGAAATCAATGCTAACGTGGGAATGCGCATGCGTCCATAGAGAGTAAAGCGTCGCCATAGGTCAGACTCGGTCAGACTACGTGCCTACGTCACATGTACGACACCTGAGCCTGCGCAGGAGACCTATGACGGAAATAGAAGACCTAAAAAAACCGTTGAAATTTGCTTCCTCGGTCTCTGCTGCCGTCTACGTGATAGCTCTGTCCATATCTTTTACTGTCTATGGTAACCCCCCGTGTGGCCAGTTGCCCTCAGGTTCAGAGGTCACTTCACTTTAACCTGCATGAGTGTGTTGGATGCATGCATTGCTGTGGTAGTTAAACAGAACAAGCATAATAACTAGGGCTGGGACTCGATTAAAAAAATTAATCTAATTAATTAGAGGCTTTGTAATTAATTAATCGAAATTAATCGCATTTTAATTGTATAGAAATATATGACCTGAGAACAGTGAGAAGTATTTTTTTTCCACATGGATTTTTAGTATAGCCTACTATTGGATAATGACTGAATACATAGGCCTAAGCTTAAGCAACAAAAATATTGTTTATTAATAAGTCCAACAGACCAGTGCAATTTTTGCCATAAAGTGTAGCAATACCATATTTACAAATAGTACATTTTCAGAAATTCATGTAGCCTATAGATAGGTAGACCTTCTGTAAACTATAATACTGTGATATCCTGTTAATTGTGTCACCTGTTACCTTGAGTTGAGTTCATGAAATTGTTGTGTCCCTTTAAGGGGAACTGGGGGGCGGAGTTTACGTGTGTGCGTGTGTGCTTGTATGCGGTTCTGAGTGTGAAGTTTCTTTTAGGTCTATGAAAGTTGGACATGGAATTAGGTGCGGTGGATTACTGTTATTAGCGTGAGTTGTGGCTGTAACAGCAACTCGGTTGCTATTTAATAATAAATAAAGCTCAGAGGTTTCCCTCAAGTGTCTGGACTGGAGTATCACAATACTTTGTCCACGCTAGCAGCTAGCTGCTTTATGTTTTGCACTGAGGTGATACCTGTGGTGATACGTCCTTGTTGCATAGGTTGCACACAACCATGCTCTTATCTGCGCTTCCATCCGTTCGTTTTTTGTAACAACATTTCCCATCCACCGGGCCAACCAACGCGGTCACATCAGCTTCTTTGTTCATGTTCACTGTGCCACTGTGGTTTGTTTTGTCTGAACCTTACAGTCTATGGTCTGAACCGAACTACTTGGTGCTCCAGTATAATCGGTCCGTCTGAAACTCATCCAGTGAGAAACGTTCCGCGGTGCAAAAATAAATAGGCATACGATTAAAATGCGTCAATTTTTTTAACGCATTAATGTTTGTGTAATTAATTAATCGTAATTAACGCGCTAAAGTCCCGGCCCTTATAATAACCCCATTGTGTCTGACCCCCCTTCACCCCTCAGGTGAGCATGAGTGTGTTGAATGTGTTGAGTGTGTTGAAGGTGTTGAGTGTGTTGAAGGTGTTGAGTGTGTTGAAGGTGTTGAGTGTGTTGAAGGTGTTGAGTGTGTTGGATGTGTTGAGTGTGTTGAATGTGTTGAGTGTGTTGGATGTGTTGAGTGTGTTGAATGTGTTGAGTGTGTTGGATGTGTTGAGTGTGTTTAAATGCACAATAACCCCATTGTGTCTGACCCCCCTCACCCCCCAGGTGAGCATGAGGTGGCGTATGCTGAGATACACATCTCTGGCAGCAGGGGGCAGCAGAGAGGGCAGCCGTGCGGGGTGTACGAGGAGGTCAAACCTGCTGCCGTCAGCGCTTCACCTGCCCAACAGGTGTACAGTGTGTACGCCCAGTTAGGCCCCGCCATGGGGCCCCCGTAGAGACCCAGCCATGGGGCCCCCGTAGAGACCCAGCCAAACCCATGACTCAGCAAAACTGCTTCACATTCACACCAGCGATGTCTTATGATGACTCAGCAAATCACACCAGCGATGTCTTACAGTATGATGACTCAGCAAATCACACCAGTGGCGGACCGTCAGGGCCTTCAAGGCCTTCTCTGAAGGCCTAACTATTTCCAAACGAATGAAAAATACTAGTGTCTTTAATAAAATTTTACTTAACCATTTATTATTTGCTCCTGCTTCTCCTTCCCCGATCGTTCTCGACTACTACCGCTGTCGGCTATGTGATTTGATTGACAGACTGTCTGAACAAATAGCGAGAGTGTGCGATATATTTTCATCCAATCCCATGAGTTCCCTTGTTAAGGCCCGCATCAGGCCTTCACAAGGAATCTCTGCGTTTACGGTACCTAAGCAACCATTAGAAATCATATATTTGGATTCGGGTTGATTGATGGCTACATCTGACTAATTAGCCAATCAAATCGACCTATTATGGCGAGGTAGGCAGGTCTGACTGCAGCTAGGCCTGCAATGTTCTAAAAGAATACCCGGAATCGTTCATCACAAATGTTAACGCTGTTTGAGGCGTTCACTGTCTATGGCTTGACGTGAGGAACATCTTGTGCCAGTGTCAGAATCAGACTGGACTTCAATGGATAAATAAATGTGTCATACTGACATGACTATGGTTATAGTTATGAATAGCAAATAAACCATTAAGCAAAAATAATGTAGCTGGACTAGCAGATATCGATAGTGCTACACATAACGTCAGCTATAACTCTGCACGTAGCTGGTCACTATGCAGGAATTGGTAAGTTTTGTTTCATGTTTATTTCATAACATAAGACTTGAAATATATGCTTGTTATCTGGCCCTTTACTATATAACAAACGTGTTTTAGTGCTGCTTGGTTACGACTAGATTGTTAGCTTGGTACGACTAGATTGTATGCTAGCTTGAAGTTGTGTGCGAGTTGATGAGACTTTGGTGAAGCTGTCGGGATCGGCATGTCAAACTGTCATTTGATTCCCTGCCCTCCAAGGTCTGGTTTACTGCCAGTCTACTGCCCTGCTAGTTTAGTCCGACTTTTGATCTCTTTGAGTTTTGTGGAAATTATTGGTGAAATCCGTGGCATGGCCATAACGTGAGCTGGCAATTAATGCATTTTGAAGTAGCCAACAAGCAGTGGCAACATTAGGGCAATACGTTTTGTGACTTCTATGTTTAATATCATGGGTGGAGTGCTGTGACATTTTCTGTTGAGACATTTCTCATAGTGTACCGTGAAGGTTTGGCAAACACTGTAGCAAAGATACTAACTGACTGTAGGATAGCCTAGCCCTGTAGTTCCACATGACTAGCTTTTGAGTAGCCTAATCGGAGCAGCAGCGAAGCAACCTAAAATAATAGCACCGTACACGCTACAGCTAAATAGAAGAGCTCTAGAAACAGTCTGAAACAAGTAAGCCGATGGCCTAAATATTTCAAGTAGGGCCTAGTCTGCTCAAACCCATGCTGCTGATAAGGATAATGGCCAGGTCCCAATAAAGATGTTATGTTTACCATTAAACAATGCGGAATTCAGCGCGGACGTATTTGTTTATGTAACGAAAATAGTGATACACCGACTCGCGTTAGAAAGAGAAAACGTTTCTCTCCCACTGTGAAATGCAGGGAAATTGCACATTTTAACCTTGTAATGTAAAAAAAATCTGCGGGGGGATCCCCCCGCAACGCCCCCCTAATTTATTTATTTTTTGACAAAAAAATAGTCATTATTGAAGGCCTAATTGCTGAACTCACGGTCCGCCACTGAATCACACCAATGATGTCTTATGATGACTCAGCCGTATCCATGCTTCACATTCACACCAGGGGTGTTGTATGATGACGTGGGATATTGTTTATATGTTTTTAATTGAATGACGTGTTTTAGTATAACTTATAAATACTGTATGTAGTGAGATCTGGTCCCCAATGGAATGTTAAGTTAAGCCCCGTGCCATCTGAAACCCCCTCTGTAGGGATCGCACGCAACACACACACGTGCCATCTGAAACCCCCTCTGTAGGGATCCCACACAACACACACACGTGCCATCTGAAACCCCCTCTGTAGGGATCTCGCAACACACACACACGTGCCATCTGAAACCCCTCTGTAGGGATCCCACGCAACACACACACGGCTCAGGCTGAGAGGTTCTTGTAAGCGTTCATATCTCTGTTAAATACCAGCTGGTTGTCCATGGTGTGTGTGTACTGTAATACCAGCTGATTGTCCATGGTGTGTGTGTAATACCAGCTGATTGTCCATGGTGTGTGTGTAAGGGTGTGTGTGTAAGGGCTGTGTGGGCTCAGCTGTTACTGTAGCATTTCCTGTGAGTAACATGCTCCCGCTGTCATGAATAAAGCTGCAGTCTCACACCTGTTGTCTCGGAGTCATTTTTACCACTACAGTAAAGACTCAAGGTAGAATAATTAAAAGACAGACACAGATTTTTTAGAGTCACGTATTTGCTTTAAAACATCTTTTAAAATGTCAATGACATCATACACACAGGCTTCATTAGCAGAATGCTAGCGTGGTATGGGCAACAACCATCAACCTGTAAGAAATCGGATGGACATAAGTACGCCTTCATTCAACTTTCAGCCTACAGTATAACCCATGTTGAACTTACAAAAACTACCAGACCTGGCAGAGAGTTTGGTCATTCAGGGCTTGGCATAGACAGTGTGATATATACAGTAGTGTATGGGACTTCACCCCCCCCCCCCCCCACAGAGCAGTGCAGCATGACCCAACCTGTAGACATCACCCCCCCCCCCCCCACCCACAGAGCAGTGCAGCATGGCCCTGTGGACACCACCAGCTCTCTCCCCCCCCCCCCCCCCCTCCCCTACAGAGCAGGGCAGCATGGCCCTGTGGATATAACCTGTTGTGTTGCAGCGCAGGAGGGAGAATCACATGCTGGTCCTCGTTGGTGGAACACACTACTAGTTCCTACTAGAGCAGGGTCATCCCTCTCCATCTTCAAACAACTTCTGAAGACCTCAGAGAACATCTCCTCTCATAGCACCACTTACAACTAGTCTTGCTGATCCAGCTCCTCAGAGAACATCTCCTCCCATAGCACTACTCACAACTAGTCTTGCTGATCCAGCTCCTCAGAGAACATCTCCTCTCATAGCACTACTCACAACTAGTCTCATAGCACTACTCACAACTAGTCTTGCTGATCCAGCTCTTCAGAGAACATCTCCTCTCATAGCACCACTTACAACTAGTCTTGCTGATCCAGCTCCTCAGAGAACATCTCCTCTCATAGCACTACTCACAACTAGTCTCATAGCACTACTCACAACTAGTCTTGCTGATCCAGCTCCTCAGAGAACATCTCCTCTCATAGCACTACTCACAACTAGTCTCATAGCACTACTCACAACTAGTCTTGCTGATCCAGCTCTTCAGAGAACATCTCCCATAGCACCACTTACAACTAGTCTTGCTGATCCAGCTCTTCAGAGAACATCTCCTCTCATAGCACTACTCACAACTAGTCTTGCTGATCCAGCTCCTCAGAGAACATCTCCTCTCATAGCACTACTCACAACTAGTCTCATAGCACTACTCACAACTAGTCTTGCTGATCCAGCTCTTCAGAGAACATCTCCCATAGCACCACTTACAACTAGTCTTGCTGATCCTTGACTTCCCACCTAATTGTGCTTGTTGAGGTGTCCACATTTATGGCAACCTTGACAGGGTCCAGAAAAGGAAAAAGGAGAGTTGGACTTCTATGCATAGTATATCTGCACCTCCACCCTCTTATACACTTACATGGCATGGCTTACATGTCTACCCTAATGTCTAACTCTTATATTATTACTATGTTAAGTTTATTTTAATTGTCCATGTATTTATATTAGTACTGTTACTATTATTACTATGCTTACATTTTGTACTGTACATATTTATTACTGGTCACTAGAATTTAATCTTGCACTGTTGCACTGTTGGACTTATTTGCACTACCAACTTGACACACACCTCAGACTGGATCACAGTACCAATCCTCAGTACATTCATGCATACCTTATCTATAGTATTCTACTGCTCCTTTAGTCATGTTGATTGTTGATTTGCTTTTAAATTTTCCTGTTTACATTGTTTACATTGTACTGTATGTTGTGTGTGGTGTCTTAAGCTGCTGGGACCTTGAATTTCCCCTTGGGGATCAATAAAGTATCTATCTATCTATCTATCTATCTAGAAGGAGGCGCTCATTCCCAGCTGCACTCCCCCTCCAGACAATAGCGCTCATTGATGCACTTATTCTGCTCTCTACCTTTTTACATTTCAATTCTCCTAGAATTGTTGTTAGAATTGCTTTAAAAAACGTAAAATATTTGCCTTGTTGTAAGTCGCTTTGTTTACTGTAAAAAGCGTCAGCCAAATGTAATGCAATGTAATGATGTGTTGGAGTGCAGGAGGGTGTTTAAACCAGCAGAGGGCAGCACCTCCACACAATCTCCATGTGGACACCAGCAGAAACTTCCCTCTGAGATCAGTTCACAAGGCCTAAACATTACAGTTCTTTCCAATTGCTAACACACTAAAATGACATTCATAGGACTAGTGATGCCCTTACACACACACACACACACACA
>NC_085004.1:1247920-1250420 GCF_963854185.1 Sardina pilchardus
TTCTGGGTCCCCTAATGATGTATAGTGTTATTGGGGAGGGGGCTCCTAATGATATATAGTGTTATTGGGGAGGGGGCTCTCTGGGTCCCCTAATGATGTATAGTGTTATTGGGGAGGGGGCTCCTAATGATGTATAGTGTTATTGGGGAGGGGGCTCTCTGGGTCCCCTAATGATGTATAGTGTTATTGGGGAGGGGGCTCCTAATGATGTATAGTGTTATTGGGGAGGGGGCTCTCTGGGTCCCCTAATGATGTATAGTGTTATTGGGGAGGGGGCTCTCTGGGTCCCCTAATGATGTATAGTGTTATTGGGGAGGGGGCTCTCTGGGTCCCCTAATGATGTATAGTGTTATTGGGGAGGGGGCTCCTAATGATGTATAGTGTTATTGGGGAGGGGGCTCTCTGGGTCCCCTAATGATGTATAGTGTTATTGGTGAGGGGGCTCTCTGGGGCCAACTGTCAGTGCTCCCTCCCTCCCTGCCTACCTCCATGTTGACACTGGACCAACTGGACTGATAATATAAACATGGAGACTATTTACAATGATCTCTGCACAGCATAAACAGTATTAAATCTTAAAGGGATATTCTGCCATTTTTAGAAATAAGCTAATTTTCTACCTCCCCTCGAGCAAAACAATTGATATTTACTTTTTTCCCGTTCAATAGTGCAATAAGACCAACTGAAAATGAAACCTGGCATTTTTCTAGGCTGATTTGACATGGAACTACACTCTCCTCTGGCGTAATAATCAAGGAACTAAAGTTATTACCGGAAAACTTTGTCACTTTTAAGCATGATGCTAGCAGGCGAGAAGCTAATGGTTTTATCTAGGCTGAAGCTAAAAGTTGTATCGCCAGACTCACAGAATGGCTGGATGAACCGGAAAAAGGTAAATATCGATTGTTTTACTCGAGGGGAGGTGGAAAATTAGCTTATTTCCAGAAATGGCGGAATATCCCTTTATTTGTCTTTGGCCTTTGTTATGTTATGTGGAACCATCTCATAATTTGTATGGTCTCGTAACAGTGCCACTGTCACTTATTTGTTGTATTTTATTTCAAGATTAAATTTCATTAAACTGCCGTCAGCAAGCTTTCAAAATTCAGAGTCTAAAGTCTAATTCAAACTGATACAACTTTCAGGTCCCTCCCCTAATCTCTACCAAGCTCAAAACTGCCAGACGGCAGCTTTAAGGATTTATATGTAGGCTACAGTAATATCTTTGAATTGTGTTGACTGGGGCTGTTGCATTCTGGGAACAAACGTCCTGCCTCTTCTTTTGAAGATCTACTGTATAGGTCTTCAAATATTACGGTATTAGTAAACAAACTAAACTACAACTACTAAAACCGACATTACACCAACTAACATTCACACTCGCTGGAGTGATCTTCAGTCATCATCATGGGAGTCCACAGTCTGGAACCAGTGGGCTCAGTTCGTTACAATACATAGACCTCTGAAGTTCGCCTACAAAAAGGATCCAAAGCTGCCATCTTTGCCCATATAAGGAGATCCGGGAGTTAATTGAAGCTAACTGCCTATGGCAAGTTGCATGGTAAATTAGCTCTGGGGTAGCAAAGATCAAAGTGTGCCGTCTTCACCTACCGAAGATCACAGTATCCACTAGACGGCAGTGGACAAAACTGTGTAGTGAAAAACGTCTGCATTTCCAATTTCATCATCCCCGCCAGAGTTCAACAGGTGCGATAATTGAAAATCCCCATGTTATTTTCCCATAGAAAAAATCTCAGGATACCGGATCTCCTTATTTGGGCAAAGATGGTGGCTTTTTTGTAGGCGAACTTCAGAGGTCTATTGCACCTTTCTGGTTAGATGAAAACAGTATTTCGTTGTCTTTGTACTTTTACTCTGCACAATGACAATAAAAACTCAAAATGTTCAGTCTCAAAAGTCGATGATTACAAATAAAATGTCATCATATCCGGCGTTCATGATAAAACATCCATCTCAATTCCACTCACTCTCATTCATACTGATGTGTTCATGTGATGAGAATGAATCTCCTCTTCATGCAGGTCTGGACTCCATGTGTAATGCTACTCAGAATGCTACATGTTATGGGGCTCTGGGAGGACCTGTGTACCTGCAGCTGATGAGGAACACCACAGGACATGAATTGAAACTGTTTAATGGCCGTTCAGGTGTTTTTACATTCAAAAGATCCAAGTGGGTGTTTTATAATGAGTTCAACACCAAATCAGTCCTCCAGAGGTGGCAGTTTGTTCCTGATAACGGGACCATGATTATCAACCCTGCAGAGAGGAGAGACACAGGAACATACAGAGTGGAGACCAGTGATGAGTCGACAGGGAAAGTGAATCCTTACACAGTGCAGCTGACCATAGAAGGTGAATCACTTCATCTCACCTCTGGAGCTTTAACAAGTGCAATAATGAGTGGCACATTGGCACATTGAACACACACTGATCTACAGTGAGGTTTAGGGGTTTGTAAGTTCATACCTTTTACAAAT
>NC_085004.1:1257920-1265420 GCF_963854185.1 Sardina pilchardus
GAAACGATACAGATAAGATACTGAAGGAGAACATTAATGGACCCATATGATGACCTTTGACCCCATGTTGTGACATCATGAGGATTTATGCAAGGGATAACATCCGCCGAAGTCTTCAGAAGTGATGGAGCAGATGGACGCAGACTTTTGGCGAAAAAGGTTTTCCCTACCAGCTTCATTAATTATGTACATCAGGACACCTTACAGGATGGTATTCTGTTTGTCCCCCATGTTGCCAGTCATGTATGTACTGTAGGCAACAGGCTGCATTTCTAGCACAAAAAGGGAATATAAAAATAGGCCGACCTGTTAAATTTGTCGTTCTACATTCATTGGCTACGGAAATGATTTGGAGCAGTTTGCAATGTTACAGTTGATTCCACTTTTGCAAAGTGTGCTGTTGCCACTCTTTGGAGATTCGTTGACGTAGGCCCATCTCTGTGCGCACACAATATGTCCTTTCTTACTGGAGAGACCTTAATGTCCAGGGCCGATAGCTCAGCCGTCACTGACGCTGACTGCCACCCAACAAAAACTATCCCCAAACAAATACTGTCTATTCGGTTAAAAAAGACAGGGGCCCTACTCACCTGAATCTCCCTTTGCCAAGGGCAGAACGTAGTACTTAAAGGAACAAACCAGTACTACTCACCATGAGTGCAAATTATCTCCAGCATATTGAGGGATCACACACATCAGGTTTCTATTTCCAAAACAAAATAAAACTTATGAGGAAAGCATAACATCATTTAAAAATAAAGATTTATAGAGAAAGCATAAAAGACTCAAGATGGAATAATTAAAAGACATTTAGCAGAAAGCATCTGAGAACAATTTGGTCTTACTGTAAGTCTATATTTAAAACTGGCTGCAGTTGGGGCCTTTTTAATGTCATCCGGAAGTTGGTTCCAGAGCTGAGCTGCATAGCAGCTAAAAGCTGCTTCACCATGTTTAGTTCTAACAGCGAGTTTTACTACCAGGTTTAGGCTCCTCCTCTGCCCTGCCCCTAGGCCACGTGCTGGTGTGTGTGTGTGTGTGTGTGTGTGTGTGTGTGTTGGTCCTGGCGGGGTGTGAGCTGTCATGTCTCTGGGTGCTGCAGTGCCTCTAGGCCACGTGCTGGTGTGTTTGTGTGTGTGTGTGTGTGTGTGTGTGTGTGTGTGTGTGTGTGTGTGTGTGTGTGTTGGCCCTGGCGGTGTGTGAGCTGTCATGTCTCTGGGTGCTGCAGTGCCTCTAGGCCACGTGCTGGTGTGTGTGTGTGTGTGTGTGTGTGTGTGTGTGTGTGTGTGTGTGTGTGTGTTGGTCCTGGCGGTGTGTGAGCTGTCATGTCTCTGGGTGCTGCAGTGCCCTCTGAGGCCATGTGCTGGTGTGTGTGTGTGTGTGTGTGTGTGTGTGTGTGTGTGTGTGTGTGTGTGTGTGTGTGTGTGTGTGTGTGTACGTTGGTCCTGGCGGTGTGTGAGCTGTCATGTCTCTGGGTGCTGCAGTGCCTCTAGGCCAGGTGCTGGTGTGTGTGTGTGTGTGTGTGTGTGTGTGTGTGTGTGTGTGTGTTGGCCCTGGCGGTGTGTGAGCTGTCATGTCTCTGGGTGCTGCAGTGCCTCTAGGCCAGGTGCTGGTGTGTGTGTGTGTGTGTGTGTGTGTGTGTGTGTGTGTGTGTGTGTGTTGGTCCTGGCGGGGTGTGAGCTGTCATGTCTCTGGGTGCTGCAGTGCCTCTAGGCCAGGTGCTGGTGTGTGTGTGTGTGTGTGTGTGTGTGTGTGTTGGTCCTGGCGGTGTGTGAGCTGTCATGTCTCTGGGTGCTGCAGTGCCCTCTGAGGCCAACATGTCACAATAGAAAGATTCCGATTTCTTCTTTCTTTATACCTCACTTCGTAATCGCCGCATTAGGCCCGACCAGTGGCCAACGACTGAAGTGAAAGTCTGTTAAAAACTGATTTTTCCGCATCTTGATACACACCCTAGTTCAACTCCGGACTCATTCATAATGGTGTGTTCATGTGATGAGAATGAATCTCTTCTCTTCCTGCAGGTCTGGACTCCATGTGTGATGCTACTCAGAATGCTACATGTTATGGGGCTCTGGGAGGACCTGTGTACCTGCAGTTGATGAGGAACGCCAGAGGACGTGAACTGTACCTCTATTATAGCGGTGAAGCTGTTTTTAGATTTAGAAGATCTAAGCCAAACTTCTATAATGAGTTCAACACCACATCAGTCCTCCAGAGGTGGCAGTTTGTTCCTGATAACGGGACCATGATGATCAACCCTGCAGAGAGGAGAGACACAGGAATATACAGAGTGGAGATCATGGAGTCAACAGGGAAAGGAGTGGTTCACACAGTACAGCTGATCATAGAAGGTAAATCACTTCATCTCTGAACATTAACACTGAACCACAGTGACGTTGAACCACAGCTTTAGATGTTTATCATTTCATGGAATGCGGGTCAAATCATTTCTGAGGCTGTGCTATTTGCATAATCCCCTTCAGCCCCAATCACAGTGAGGTGTGTACTGTACTGTAGGTCCAATCACAGTGAGGTGTGTACTGTAGGTCCAATCACAGTGAGGTGTGTACTGTAGGTCCAATCACAGTGAGGTGTGTACTGTAGGTCCAATCACAGTGAGGTGTGTACTGTAAGTCCAATCACAGTGAGGTGTGTATTGTAGGTCCAATCACAGTGAGGTGTGTACTGTAGGGGCAATTCCATATCAGTTGGAACAGGTCCGACACCATGGTCCTCAGTTTTTCCTGATTTTTGGTCCAAATGTTCCTCCATGTCTCATTAGAAGAAAACCAAAATTTTAGCTGGGTATCTTGTTTAGTTTCTGAGATATGGCTCTTCAAATGTGGTTAGACGCGTCCTAAAAAAAGGCTGAAAATTCTGGATTTAATGAGCACCACTTTTTTTTAAACCCCTCTCCTCTCTTAAGGCTACCATATTATTTTCTAAAAATTTGAACACTGGGGCAGTACCCTGTGTTGTTGTCCAAAATCATAAAGGAATTACAGTCCTTCCCACCATTGGAGACTTATTCATCGAAACAAACCCATATTTGTTTTGAAAGCAATGAAAAAAAAAACCTGTTTTTGTTCTCTTATGGTCATGAATGGCTAGCACTTACAGTTTTAAAACTCTACATATATATAGTCCATGAGTAAGAGAACATGTTGACAAAAAATTGAGAATGTTAGTTTTCGTATTTCGAGGCTATGAGCCTTCAAAGTTGGCCAAAATGGCGTTTTTTCCTAAAAATGCCACTTTTATTGCCTTTTTCCAAGGACAAGATGAAATGCAAATCCAACATTTCTTTTTTTCTGCAATAGTGTGGCACTTTGTAGATCATGTGAATGTGGTAGATCCAACCTGTCCATTTTAATATCCCCACAGCACATGTCTGAAGTTAGAAAAAATGAAAAAATGTCTTTGCTGAAGGAGGTGTTTGTTTGATTTGTATGAACCTCTTAGAAGGACAATATGGGGTGTAAACCCATTTTGTCTTTTTGAGGGATCAGCATGCCATCCTGTTAACAGGATAAAAATCTTATATCCCATTTTTACTCTTTATTGATCCCTTAGAATATGTCCAAAAGTTGTCATAAATGAAAAAAGGCGACTAAATTGAGGGGCTTAAATGGCCAAGTGGATCAAGTCACACAAGGCTAAAAATGAAATATAAGACAGAAGAGATACTGAGGGAGAACACTGTGAAATGTATAACCCCTGCTATGATGGCCTTTGAACCCACTGTGTCCTTAACTGAGGTTCATTCTTATTAAACAAATTTCTTCTGCATGAAGCATATTGTCTCCTGGTTGCTGTTGGAGTTACCGTTGGATGCAGCTTGCATTGTGATTTGTTCTAATGGTATCCCTGGACAATTAACCCGAGATCCACTTAGATAAACATAACCCTAGGACCAGTGAAAATCCTACACTTTTTGGTCATCCATATCCATCCATAAGTTAAACCCTAAGGGAGGATTTTTTATGTCACACAAAGTGGGTACCAATCAACTCCAAATGGTCTGAAACATACTCCTACATAATATCTCAAACCATGATTTTGGCCTCAACACTTCAGCAAATTTCATTTTTTTGTTTTTTCCCATTCGTTTCAATGGGAAATAGTTTTTTGCGAACAACTCTTGAACGGAAGGTCGTAGACTCAATCTGATTTGCTCCATCAGACATAATTCGACCATGAGGATCAATACAAGCAAGAAGTAAATGTTTATTTCTATGACCTTCCGTTCTCTAGATATAGTCTTTTTAAATTTTATTTCCTGTTTTAAACCAACTTCCGGTTATCACAGGATATTAGGGACACAGTGGGTTCAAAGGCCATCGTAACAGGGTTAAACATTTCACAGTGTTCTCCCTCAGTATCTCATCTGTCTTATATTACATTTGTAGCCTTGTGTGACTTGATCCACTTGGCCATTTAAGCCCCTCAATTTAGTTGCCTTTTTCATTTTTGACAACTTTTGGACATATTTTAAGGGATCACTAAAGAGTAAAAATGGGATACAACATTTTTATCCTATTTACAGGATGGCATTCTGATCCCTCAAACAGAAAAAAATGGGTTTACACCCCATATTGTCCTCCTAAGAGGTTCATACAAATCAAACCAACACCTCTTTCAGCCAAGACTATTTTTCATTTTTTCTAACTTCAGACATGTGCTTGGAATTTCATCTTGTCCTTGGAAAAAGGCAATAAAAGTGGCATTTTTAGGAAAAAACGCCATTTTGGCCAACTTTGAAGGCTCATAGCCTCGAAATACGAAAACTAACATTCTCAATTTTTTGTCAACATGTTCTCTTACTCATGGACTATATATATGTAGAGTTTTAAAACTGTGAGTGCTAGCCATTCATGACCATAAGAGAACAAAAACAGTTTTTTTTTTTCATTGCTTTCAAAACAAATATGGGTTTGTTTCGATGAATAAGTCTCCAATGGTGGGAAGGACTGTAATTCCTTTATGATTTTGGACAACAACACAGGGTACTGCCCCAGTGTTCAAATTTTTAGAAAATAATATGGTAGCCTTAAGAGAGGAGAGGGGTTTAAAAAAAAGTGGTGCTCATTAAATCCAGAATTTTCAGCCTTTTTTTAGGACGCGTCTAACCACATTTGAAGAGCCATATCTCAGAAACTAAACAAGATACCCAGCTAAAATTTTGGTTTTCTTCTAATGAGACATGGAGGAACATTTGGACCAAAAATCAGGAAAAACTGAGGACCATGGTGTCGGACCTGTTCCAACTGATATGGAATTGCCCGTAGGTCAAATCACAGTGAGGTGTGTACTGTACTGTAAGTCCATAATTCCACATACTGTAGCATGCGAGTCAACTCACTTCATCTCTGAACCATTATTGAACCTCAGTCATGTTTCAAGGCTTATACTGTAGGTTCATAATTTCATAAAGTCAACTGATTTCAGAGGCTGACTGTTACTATTAGAACTGTTACACGTGCTGTAAAATCAGTGCATGGTACTGTACATATACTCCATGTGCACAGTAGCTCCCCAATCAAGACTTTTGCATAATCCCTCCTCCCCCTCAGCTCCTGTGTCTGATGTGGATCTGTCAATCAGCTGCTCAGCCAATGAAGAGAGGAGGGCGATGTGCTCCTCCAATGGGGACAGTCCTCAGTACAGCTGGTCTCTGGATGGGAGGTCTCTGGGTGAAGCTGATGCTGATCTCAGTTCAGATGACCAGACTCTCCTGCTGAGGGGGAACGTGACGGGACAACTCACCTGCAGCGTCAGCAACCACGTCAGCAGCACACACACCACCAGACTGATGGAGCTCTGCTCTGGTCAGTGACTTCACCCCTGAGTGATTTACAGTAATCATGATTACCTCTGCAATCTGTCATACAGACTGATGGAACTCTGCTCTGGTCAGTGACTTCACCCCTGAGTGATTTACAGTAATCATGATTACCTCTGTAATCTGTAATACAGACTGATGGAGCTCTGCTCTGGTCAGTGACTTCACCCCTGAGTGATTTACAGTAACCATGATTACCTCTTTAATCTGTAATACAGACTGATGGAGCTCTGCTCTGGTCAGTGACTTCACCCCTGAGTGATTTACAGTAATCATGATTACCTCTTTAATCTGTAATACAGACTGATGGAGCTCTGCTCTGGTCAGTGACTGGTCAGTAATCATGATTACCTCTGTAATCTGTAATACAGACTGATGGAGCTCTGCTCTGGTCAGTGACTTCACCCCTGAGTGATTTACAGTAATCATGATTACCTCTGTAATCTGTAATACAGACTGATGGAGCTCTGCTCTGGTCAGTGACTTCACCCCTGAGTGATTTACAGTAATCATGATTACCTCTGTAATCTGTAATACAGACTGATGGAGCTCTGCTCTGGTCAGTGACTTCACCCCTGAGTGATTTACAGTAATCATGATTACCTCTGTAATCTGTAATACAGACTGGTGGAGCTCTGCTCTGGTCAGTGACTTCACCCCTGAGTGATTTACAGTAATCATGATTACCTCTGTAATCTGTAATACAGACTGATGGAGCTCTGCTCTGGTCAGTGACTGGTCAGTAATCATGATTACCTCTGTAATCTGTAATACAGACTGATGGAGCTCTGCTCTGGCCAGTGACTGGTCAGTAATCATGATTACCTCTGTAATCTGTAATACAGACTGATGGAGCTCTGCTCTGGTCAGTGACTGGTCAGTAATCGTGATTACCTCTGTAATCTGTAATACAGACTGATGGAGCTCTGCTCTGGTCAGTGACTGGTCAGTAATCGTGATTACCTCTGTAATCTGTAACACAGACTGATGGAGCTCTGCTCTGGTCAGTACTGGTCAGTAATTATGATTACCTCTGTAATCTGTAATACAGACTGATGGAGCTCTGCTCTGGTCAGTGACTGGTCAGTAATCAAGATTACCTCTGTAATCTGTAATACAGACTGATGGAGCTCTGCTCTGGTCAGTGACTGGTCAGTAATCATGATTACCTCTGTAATCTGTAATACAGACTGATGGAGCTCTGCTCTGGCCAGTGACTGGTCAGTAATCATGATTACCTCTGTAATCTGTAATACAGACTGATGGAGCTCTGCTCTGGTCAGTACTGGTCAGTAGTCATGATTACCTCTGTAATCTGTAATACAGACTGATGGAGCTCTGCTCTGGTCAGTACTGGTCAGTAGTCATGATTACCTCTGTAATCTGTAATACAGACTGATGGAGCTCTGCTCTGGTCAGTACTGGTCAGTAGTCATGATTACCTCTGTAATCTGTAATACAGACTGATGGAGCTCTGCTCTGGTCAGTACTGGTCAGTAGTCATGATTACCTCTGTAATCTGTAATACAGACTGATGGAGCTCTGCTCTGGTCAGTACTGGTCAGTAGTCATGATTACCTCTGTAATCTGTAATACAGACTGATGGAGCTCTGCTCTGGTCAGTACTGGTCAGTAATCATGATTACCTCTGTAATCTG
>NC_085004.1:1272920-1282920 GCF_963854185.1 Sardina pilchardus
GCCAAGTGTACTCGGGTACGGTACGAATTGCCTAGTGTGAGTACGCCCTAAGTGTAGAAGCAACCAGGCTAGTGTTAGTCATGAGAAACGACTGCTCTCTCAGTGTAGAAACAACTCTCTCACACATCTGACCCAAAACCTCATCAGCTCTCTCAGCAGCTTGTGGTGTGAGATATAGATGCAGTTCAGCATGTTTCCTCTTCAGGTTCCAGGACAAGTCTTTTACACACACACACACACACACACACACACACACAGTTACCACATGTGTTACACTTAAATTATTTTATACAGAGCATTTGCTGATTGAGCAATGATACAGTACCTGATTGGAGACAACGTATGTTCTGTCTATCCTTTATAGAATGAGGAGGTCCACTTACTTTTGTCCAACTAAGGGCATGGACCAAAAGGGAACAGTATACAGTAACTGACCCAGACAGTGTTGTGTCCAACTAAGGGCATGGACCAAAAGGGAACAGTATACAGTAACTGACCCAGACAGTGTTGTGTCCAACTAAGGGCATGGACCAAAAGGGAACAGTATAACTGACCCAGACAGTGTAGTGTCCAGCTAAAGGCATGGACCAAAAGGGAACAGTATAACTGACCCAGACAGCTAAAGGCATGGACCAAAAGGGAACAGTATAACTGACCCAGACAGTGCTCACTCAACTGGGTACTGAATCTGATGAGCAGGAAGTTCATTTGGCTCTGAACTCTGAACTGTAAGTCTAAAATTGAGACTGGCTACAGTTGGGATATTTTTTTAATGTCATCCAAAACTTGGTTCCAGAGCTGAATTGCATAGCAGTTAAAAACTGCTTCACCATGTTTAATTTTTGTTGGTGGGTTTTACCAACAAGTATTTCTAAATCATGTTTGGACATTACACCTCTAAGTTCAGTAACTTGAAGAGGTAAAAATGGCTCTCATTATTGGTTTCATGTGACTATTGAAATTTAGATCATCCAAAAACCAAGATTTTAACAGCGTTGTTTACTTTAAGTCCTTTTGTGTGAAGTCACTATGTTCAAGTCAAATATGTTCAGCTGAAGAACATTTTGAGTTCCAGTTGTTGATCCTGTCAATACACTGACGAAGAGATTCCGGGGGACCATAGTCATTAGGCAACAGAGCTAAGTAAAGTAGGGTGTCATCAGCATAGCTATGATAGCAAATCAACATGGTTTTTGATTATTTGTCCAAATGGGGGCATATAGAGGTTATAAAATAGTGGCCCCCAAGATTGAGCCCTGGGGAACACCGTAGGTCAAGGATGTTGGTGTTGAGGTACAGATGCCAATGGCAACAAAGAAACTCCTTTCTTGTAGATATGATTTAACCCAATTGACAACGTTACCTGTACAGTACATCCAGCCCAGTGCTCTAATACTGTACATCCAGCCCAGAGCTCTAATACTGTACATCCAGCCCAGTGCTCTAATACTGTACATCCAGCCCAGAGCTCTAATACTGTACATCCAGCCCAGTGCTCTAATACTGTACATCCAGCCCAATGCTCTAATACTGTACATCCAGCCCAGTGCTCTAATACTGTACATCCAGCCCAGTGCTCTAATACTGTACATCCAGCCCAGTGCTCTAATGTGTTGTGATCGCCAGGGTGAAGAGCTGCACTAAGGTCCAATAACACTGGCACTGATGATTGGCCAGTGTGGTCATCCTACTCTGGGCTCATTCATCTCCTCTCTTCATGCAGGTCTGGACTCCATGTGTGATGCTACTCAGGATGCTGCATGTTATGGAGCTCTGGGAGGACCTGTGTACCTGCAGCTGATGAGGAACGCCACCGGGCATCGCCTGAACATGCATTATGAAGGTGCACCTCTGGTCAGATTAAAAGGATCCACTGCAGTGTTCTACGAGAAGTTCAACACCCCATCGGTCCTCCAGAGGTGGCAGTTTGTTCCTGATAACGGGACCATGATTATCAACCCTGCAGAGAGGAGAGACGCAGGAACATACAGAGTGCAAATCATCAATGAGTCATCAGGGAGAGGAGTGGGAGATCACACAGTAGAGCTGATCATAGAAGGTAAATCACTTCATCTCTGAACATTAACACTGAGCCACAGTGAGGTTTAGAGGTTCATAATTCCACATATCATGCAAGTCAAGTGATTTCTGAGGCTGTGATGACTGTTCGAGTTAGAACTGTTACACACGCTGTACAATCAGAGCAGAGAGAGATGCATTGAGATGCATGCATGTTTACAAGCTCAACTACATAGTAATTCCCCACATGCATACATTTGCACAATGCCTCCCACCCTTAGCCACTGTGTCTGATGTGGACCTGTCAATCAACTGCTCGGCCAATGGGGAGAGGAGGGCAATGTGCTCTTCCAATGGGGACAGTCCTCAGTACAGCTGGTCTCTGGATGGGAGGCTTCTGGGTGAAGCTGATGCTGATCTCAGTTCAGATGACCAGACTCTCCTGCTGAGGGGGAACGTGACTGGACAACTCACCTGCAGCGTCAGCAACCACGTCAGCAGCACACACACCACCAGACTGATGGAGTTCTGCTCTGGTCAGTGACTTCACCCCTGAGTGATTTACAGTAATCATGATTACCTCTGTAATCTGTAATACAGACATCAGGCAGGTCAATAGTGATTCTGCTCTGGGGCTAGCTCATGTAGATGCCATGATGTCTACAAGTGTGACTTATAAGAGAAGGAAATACTAAAAGGTGATGCACACAAGTACATCCACAGTTCATCAGAGGAGGTTACATCAAAGCACACATGTACAGGGAGGCTATAACAAGGACAACACAATGTGCTGCCTTCAGAAATCCTCCTTGTTATCGCCTCCCTGTACACTTCCAAAGTTGGCAATACTTTTGTATATCTGTAGGAACCCTATGCACACTACCACTGAAGTGTAAGGCACTTTTGAACTCTGTCAGTGGTTTTAAAATAGCAGTTTATTTTGACATACGTGTACTGTATGCCTGCTGGAAAATGTTATAGACCATGCCGTTGCTAACGCAAACAACGGTCTAGCTTCCACACACACTCCCAGCAGGTGCTACAGGTGTGTTTCCCCACAGGTGTCTCCTCCAGTGTGTGGGTCATTCCAGCTGAGCCCCCTCACCACTCCGGCTCCATCACGCCACAGCGCCTAGTCGCAGGTAAGACTGCCATCCCACTGTGCTGTTATTACCGCCAACAGTTTCATAACGTGCACTACAGGTGCTTAATAATGTGTGTGTGTGTGTGTGTGTGTGCATGTGTGTGTGTGTGTGTGTGTGTGTGTGTGTGTGTGTGTGTGTGTGTGTGTGTTGCATGTGTGTGTTGTGTGTGTGTGCGTGTGTGCGTGTGTGTGTGTGTGTGTGCGTGTGTGTCTTCTCTCATAAACTGCAGTTATTTTCCTGTCATACTCCCTGGTGTTCCTCCTGGTGTGTTTGTGTGTTGCTCTGTGGATGAATGTCTGGAGGAAAAGGAGAAATACACACACACCAGGTCAGAAAGCCCTCCACACACACACACACACACACACACATACACACACGCGCGCGTGCGCGCACACTGCAAGAACAAAGGTATATCCGGGACTTCCACAGTATTCTACAGTAGCTTGCACACCACAGATAAAATATTCCCCCTTCCTGATTTCTTCTATTTTTGCACATTTGTCACACCAAAATGTTTCAGATCAGACTAGTTTCAGACTCATTTTAATATTAGACAAAAATAACCCAAGTTACCCAAGAACAAACATTTTGGTCAAGAGAAGATCAACATTTAATCAATATGTGCAGGGGTATGAATCATTCTGTTCCTAACTGTATGTGACTCACATTGCTCTATATACTGTAACAGCAAAACATCACGATCACTTTTCCTCAAGGTGGAAACCGCTGTCTCACACACTCTCTCTCTCTCTCCTCCTCTCAACCTTGTACCTCTCTCTCTCTTCTCCCGCATTCTCCCCCCCAATCTCTCTCTCTCCTTCTTTCTCGCTCAATGATGTTTTCAAGGCAACGCTGCAACCGTGCACCTAACCCCATCCCTTGCCTAATTAATATAACCCTAGTGCACCTAACCCTATCCCTTGCCTAATATATATAACCCTAGTGCACCTAATCCTATCCCTTGCCTAATATATATAACCCTAGTGCACCTAACCCTATCCCTTGCCTAATATATATAACCCTAGTGCACCTAACCCCATCCCTTGCCTAATATATATAACCCTAGTGCACCTAACCCTATCCCTTGCCTAACCCTAGTGTCTGGAAGATGGTGTTTGAGGGCTTAAGGCACCTGTTCTCTCTCTCTCCCTCCCTCTCTCTCTCTCTATCCCCCCCTCTCCCTCTCCCTCCCTCTCTCTCTCTCTCCCTCTCTCTCCCTCTCTCTCTCTGGTTTGAGGACTGTTCCAATAGATGAGAAACCTCTCTGTTTCTCTCTCCCAGCGGAAGCGTATGAGTTGGAGTATGTGGAGATGTTTAAGAGTTTAATGTGTGTGTGTGTGTGTGTGTGTGTGTCCAGCGGAGGCGTATGAGGTGGAGTATGTGGAGATGTTTAAGAGTTTAATGTGTGTGTGTGTGTGTGTGTGTGTGTGTGTCCAGCGGAGGCGTATGAGTTGGAGTATGTGGAGATGTCGGCATGGAAGCGTCGGGCACCAGCTGACACACACACACCAGTGGAGGCCATGCAGTGCGGAGAACACACACACACACCGGCCTGCGCTGACACACACACACCAGTGGAGGCCATGCAGTGCGGAGAACACACACACACACCGGCTTGCGCTGACACACACACACCAGTGGAGGCCATGCAGTGCGGAGAACACACACACACACCGGCCTGCGCTGACACACACACACCAGTGGAGGCCATGCAGTGCGGAGAACACACACACAAACCACCCAGCGCTGACACACACACACCAGCAGAGACGGTGGAGGAAGTGGAGAGGATGGAGACGGTGCAAGTACACACACACACACCGCCCAGCACTGACACACACACACACACAGCCCAGCACTGACACACTCACAGCTGCACAGCAGGACAGCAGTGTGTATGCTCACGTGCGTCCAAAACAGTAAGGGCTGCACCAATGTGTGTGTGTACCGTATGTGTGTGGCATGTAGCATGTAGCACATTGTGTGTGAGGGTGTGAGTGCATGTTTGTGTATGCCTGTTTGCGCTTGTGTGTGTATATGTGTGTGTCTATGTGTGTAAGCCTGTTTCAGCACGTGTGTGTGTGTGCGTGTGTTTGTGTGTGTGTGTGTGCAGCAGTATGTACAGCATGCTTCAACCCCAGTGGCGTTCCAGAGAGCTGTGTGTTAGTGAACGCAGCATGCTTAAGCCCCTGTAGCTAGTGAACACAGCATGCTTACGCCCCTGTAGCTATGTTAGTGAACGCAGCATGCTTACTCCCCAGTAGCTTTTGTGTTAGTGAACGCAGCATGCTTATGCCCCCGTAGCTGTTTGTTAGTGAACGCAGCATGCTAACTCCCTAATAGCTGTGTGTTAGTGAACGCAGCATGCTTACGCCCCAGTAGCTGTTTGTTAGTGAACGCAGCATGCTTATGCCCCAGTAGCTGTGTGTTAGTGAACGCAGCATGCTTACGCCCCAGTAGCCGTGTTAGTGAACGCAGCATGCTTACGCCCCAGTAGCCGTGTGTTAGTGAACGCAGCATGCTTATGCCCCAATAGCTGTGTGTTAGTGAACGCAGCATGCTTATGCCCCAATAGCTCTGTGTTAGTGAGCTACTGGTGCTCTCACTCGTACACTCAGTCCTCTAACCCCGTACACACACACACACACACACGCACACACACACACACACAGCGTAAGCGCACACCCCTAACAATTATAGCTGTGTGGTTTTAACACCCACATATCTACTGACGAGTGTGAACACAACACACACACACAACATGTAACCATGGAGCCGCTGTGTTGATCAGTTCATGTCAGCTGTTTTTTTGTCAACGCCACTGTTCATTAGAGTGATGAGCATCACTTGTGTGGCTAGCTTCACTGTTCATTAGAGTGATGAGCATCACTTGTGTGGCTAGCTTCACTGTTCATTAGAGTGATGAGCATCACTTGTGTGGCTAGCTTCACCGTTCATTAGAGTGATGAGCATCACTTGTGTGGCTAGCTTCACTGCAAACTGCTTTTCATTCTTCTTAGAGAATGTTTACAACGTCAATGTCAAAACAGCATATTACATGGAGACGGTACTCTTTGTAGTCGCCATTGCAGCAGATCTAACTTGAGCGTTACATTATGTTGCTCCATTTAATCAGTGGAAGCATTTGAGTGAGCACAAGAGGGGGAGAAAGAGCAGCAGGTCCCAGCTGGCTTGTGATTGTCATCAGAAACTTTTAAAAGGCAATCATACACACACAACAGTGTCCACTATACTGCAGTGCCCATTATAAACTGACAGGGCAATTATACACACACAACAGTGTCCACTATACTGCAGTGCCCATTATAAACTGACAGGGCAATCATACACACACAACAGTGTCCACTATACTGCAGTGCCCATTATAAACTGACAGGGCAATCATACACACACAACAGTGTCCACTATACTGCAGTGCCCATTATAAACTGACAGGGCTCCACAGCCATAGGCACAGCACTAGCCATATGTAGCTACATCTGAGTGCAGCAGGCAACAGATCATTATGGGAAATAAGCGTGTGCACACAATGCTGCATTATGGGAAATAAGCGTGCGGACACAATGCTGCATTATGGGAAATAAACGTGTGGACACAATGCTGCATTATGGGAAATAAACGTGTGGACACAATGCTGCATTATGGGAAATAAACATGCGGACACAATGCTGCATTATGGGAAATAAACGTGTAAACACAATGCTGTCTGCACCACTGGTCCTTTCAGTGGTCACCTCTGATCACAAATCGCAGCTTATGGTTGAGAATTGTTCATTGATCTAGTTCTGTACTAATAAAAAATAACTGATTGAGCGAATACATCAGAATTTTATTGTGTCTGCACTACTGTACACCGGGTACTATGTATGGATGTACTGTATGATGGGGCAGTAGTGTGATGAAGCAGTAGTCATTAGTCAGTAGAGTCACACACACACACACACACACCCACACACACGTTTGTATAGAGCAGTACATTAATAAATAATAAATAAAACTGCAGGTTGTCCATTCATAGAAAGGGAAAATGAGAGTTGCAGAGGAGGGTTTCAGAGTGGGATGGTTCTGCACATCATGAGGAAGTACACACACACACACACAAACACACACACACACACACACACACACACACGGTCCTAACCCTCCTCATGCACACACACACACACACACACGGTCCTAACCCTCCTCATGCACACACACACACACACACACACGGTCCTAACCCTCCTCATGCACACACACACACACGTTCGTATAGAGCAGTACATTAATAAATAATAAATAAAACTGCAGGTTGTCCATTCATAGAAAGGGAAGATGAGAGTTGCAGAGGAGGTTTTCAGAGTGGGATGGTTCTGCACATCATGAGGAAGTACACACACAACAACACGGACTTGCCCGTGTGTGTGTGTGTGAGTGAGCATGAAATAGAGTATTTGCCAGGATGTGTGTGTTGCTGCCACAGATGAGAGCTTTCATTGGACTTGTCCTACTGGTTTCATCGGCTTATGGTAAGTGTGTGTGTGTGTGTGTGTGTGTGTGTGTGTGTGTGTGTGTGTGTGTGTTAAATTAGATTAAGTTCTCTAGAAAATACTACTTTAAATGAGCCCTGATGTCTTAAATGAGATCGGACGGCTGTTGGTTCTCATTTAGTGACTTAAGGGTAGAGGAAGCTCACAGTGTTGGCGTCTAAATGAATGTGGTCATTTCTAATGATGTAGCCCTGGCTGTACAGCGAGTATAAGCTAATTGTGTTTTGGGCCCTCACATATTCTCACAGCCATAACCTACTGTACTCACACATACAGGGAGTATAAGCTTATTGTGTTTTGGGCCCTCACATATTCTCACAGCCATAACCTACTGTTCTCACACATACAGGGAGTATAAGCTTATTGTGTTTTGGGCACTCACATATTCTCACAGCCATAACCTACTCACACATGTGTGCAGCACAGGGAGGAATTACTCCCATTACTACTGAACTAATTACTCTGTGTCTTTATTACAGGCAATATAGTCTAGATGGAAACAGGGGTCCACAGGGTTTTTTTATGCCACCTAATGAGATACAAGCATGTGGCCTATTGTACCAGTGCTAATATAAAACTAAATAAAATCAGGCTCATTGGCCATGTATATTTGCGTACACAAGGAAGGAAGTTGGTCTGGTCTCTGCATTTATCACATCCGTGAATTAGTGAACACGCATAGCACACAGTGAACACACAGTGTCATTATTGTTTTTCTTTACACTATATTTTAAGATGGAAAAGATGGAAGAGTCTCTAAATGCTAGCCTGGCCCAGGCTCTAGTCTGGAGCACTGTAGTTAGTAACCGTCTCCCTCAGACAAGAGAGAGGGGAAGATGAAACCAGAACATATTGTGATGAAGCAGCAACACCTGCAAACATCACACAATGCATTTGAAAATGCAGAGATGTACAGCAAAGGTAGATTCCTGACAGTTGATGTTTATTTAAGTGCATTAAATGGTAGTGTGCTGTTTCTACCTGATATGCAGAGAGCTTTCTAAAGTTAAGGCTAACTGTAGTGTATAAGTCCTGATATGCAGAGAGCTTTCTAAAGCTAAGGCGAACTGTAGTGTAGAAGTCCTGATATGCAGAGAGATTTCTAAAGCTAAGGCTGTAGTGTAGAAGTCCTGATATACAGAGAGCTTTCTAAAGCTAAGGCTGTAGTGTAGAAGTCCTGATATGCAGAGAGCTTTCTAAAGCTAAGGCTGTAGTGTAGAAGTCCTGATATGCAGAGAGCTTTCTAAAGCTAAGGCTAACTGTAGTGTAGAAGTCCTGATATGCAGAGAGATTTCTAAAGCTCAGGCTGTAGTGTAGAAGTCCTGATATGCAGAGAGCTTTCTAAAGCTAAGGCTAACTGTAGTGTAGAAGTCCTGATATGCAGAGAGCTTTCTAAAGCTAAGGCTAACTGTACTGTAGTGTAGAAGTCCTGATATACAGAGAGCTTTCTAAAGCTAAGGCTGTAGTGTAGAAGTCCTGATGTGACAGGGCACTCTGCCTAATTACCAAAACACCATCAAAGGGCAGCTAAACACAAATCAACTAACACATTCACTAAATTACTAATACATACATATTGATGTGTTCATGTGATGGGAATGAATCTCCTCTCTTCATGCAGGTCTGGACTCCATGTGTGATGCTACTCAGAATGCTGCATGTTATGGGGCTCTGGGAGGACCTGTGTACCTGCAGCTGATGAGGAACGCCAGAGGATATGACCTCAGCCTCCATTATAACAATGGAAGTGTTTTTAGATTCAGAAAATCCAAGTCATCATTCTATGATGAGTTCAACACCACATCAGTCCTCCAGAGGTGGCAGTTTGTTCCTGATAACGGGACCATGATTATCAACCCTGCAGAGAGGAGAGACACAGGGACATACAGAGTGTGGATCACTGATGAGTCATCAGGGAAATTAGTGGGAGAACACAAAGTACAGCTGACCATAGAAGGTAAATCACTTCATCTCACCTCTGATGTGGTAACAGATGTAACATCTCCTGCACTGTAACACAGAGGGGTTTAGTGAGGATCTCAAAAGGGTCTATAAGGACACAGTGCAGTGGATGATTAAAAGTAAATATCCTCATCTGCTCCGTTAGACATTAGTAAGTTCAGTAATCAGACTCTAATGGCTGTAAGTAAACTCAGAGTGTGAGCTGTCTTCCCCACCAAGCCTCATGTGTGAAACACACAGCTACAGGATATGAACTCTGACTTGTGATCTCAGCCAGTCCTGGGGTAGGAACCCAGGTCTTTGGTGGACACCCTGAAGAAA